>NC_059360.1:1972500-1977500 GCF_019703515.2 Myxocyprinus asiaticus
CACTCGTTTAATTAGTGTCACAGATGGGATGGGTTTGTGAGGCGGTTCTGTCGGGCACAGGACCCCCCCGGACCCCCATAGAGTGAAGCCCCCTGCTTGTATTTTGATTTAATTAAAGGAAAGAGGGCACATCAATTTCATTGGCGGTGCAGAGAGATGACAGCACACAAATTGAAAGTAAGCGTTTCACCGCTGAAGGGGTGCAGTGCTCATCATAAACACTGAACACAATGTTACAAGATTACAAACATTATTATCATTCTCCCGTACACACACATACAGCCTGACAGTCACAGAGAGACAGTATATGTGTGTGTGTCTGTCTGTGTGTGTGTCTTTGTGAGTCAGAAAGTGAATTGTTACACAAATACTGAAGTGAAGTTATGACATAACTAGAAAAAAACAACTGACCTCATAAGGTTTTTATGACAGCCTCAAATCACCATGAAAAGCATCATATGAAATCTGTCATTAGCTGGAATCACAGGTGAACTTGCCTGCTGAGTTGTCACAATATATACTGTATAAATCATACATACATAATGATTTATAAATGTTTAATCTAATAGATAATATAAAACATATTTAATAATAATGCCCTAATACACATTTTTTCAAGACTTGGTTATGAATGAAAATGTGTCTCTTTAAAAGTGGATTATAAAATCCACATTTACCTGGATTTTGACAATTTTGGTAACTTTACAGATCAAAATTATTCTTATTATAATTATAGAGAATAATAAACAAACTACTAATGAAATTCCTCTTTCTTTATAAAAAACAACAACCCTCCATTCTCTTTCTGTTGTCTCACAGTGTCTCAAAAGAAACGTAATTTCCAAGATGGCTGTGACTAACAGATTTCTGATATATTTCAAAATATATTTTGTTGCCTTCACTTGAGAGACTACGTTACAGATTGCAATTTTGGTCATGTAATTTATAATCAGAACCAGATTACACTTCAGAAGTAATCTACCCAGAACTGCGTATATCAGTAACCATTAACCTTTTGTGACCCACGTACACATTTGTGGACATTGTACTTTGGCTTCGCTATACACAACCCATAATTTAATTTAACTTAACCCAACTGATCTCAGTTCAGGAGACTCTGTGCTGTCAGTAAAGGGGTAAATTTTCAATGCACCAAGTCATGTGACAAAACAACATGGTGTCGATCACAGCGGAGTTTGTGTTTGGGAGAAACGGCAACAAAACTAAATCTGGTAAGAAACCTCATTACATGTTTACATTAAAACCTGTAGAGTCTCTAGTTTCATACGATATACCATTTTAAAAATGTGAGCGATTTATCGCGAAACACACGCTGTATGCTCCGTTTCAGTTAAAATATCCTATATTTATTGTGCATTATCACATTGAGAATAAATGTATTCATGCAAAAACTGAAAAATGTTGCTTTCAGAGGCTTTATATGGAGTTAGGATGAAAATAAGGTGCATTTCAAACTGTTCTGAGATCAGTGCAGACAGACAGCACACTGGAGGTTAAGTCATTCACTAAATAAGGAGCAAGGGAGCATCCTATAGCTCTCTATGCAGTTAAGTGCATTCACTCCTAAAATCTGATCAAAAGTTCAGTTTCAGGCTGCAGATGATGTTTGGATCACTCAACATGTTTGACAGACATGTGACAATGATAATTAGTACATAGATTCAGAATTTATAATGTATCATTTTATTTTAACATGATTGACAGTGATTGGATGATGCTGGACATTACTTTGAATCTGAATTAATTATGCTAATTTCTGATGTAATGTCTGTAACGTCTCAAAAACATGAATAATCAACACTCCTGGAAACATAATAAACAGTTTGATGAAAAAAATCTGACTTTCTATAGTTTGGTATTATTTAAAATTTCACAGCTTAGTCCCGCTGTCCACATATGAGGACATACATTTTTATTAAAACTATTTGGTCTAAAAACTACTAGTTACAAATACAAAAAGGGGAATGGAAAATGCACACAGCAGTCACATGCATCTCAGGAGATTAAAGGTGAAGTGTGTAATTTCTGCACTACTAGTGGCACCAAACAGAATTACAAAAATAAAGTATATTTTCAAACAACCTTTGCCAACACCTCTTAGACTCATCACACCCTTTCACACTCTCTGATTCCCTATTAACAAATAGGCCATACTTAATAAAAGGTAATAAATGTTAAACATCATAATGAACAAGTCAGCTATAACATATGCAGACTGGACAGAAAGTGTGGCAGAGGAATTGGTTATTGCTCCAGTTTGCCAGAGCGATCTCATCATTGGTGGTGGTGTGTGTTGGGTGGTGGGGGGGAGGGGGACAAGACAGTAATAAGCGAACTTGTGTGGCAATATCTTGAGTGTAGCTTACCTATCGAGAAGCAACTCGTAAACGCCACGCCAATGTTCACTCTGGTTTTAGCAAGTCTTCAAATTTTGGCTTTAACATCTGTAGGCGAAGCTAAATGTCTGTCATGGATGTTCATATTCCCCCGGCTGAACAAGTAGCCACGCCCCAAACTCGCGCTATAGGTTGAGCTAGAATGGGATGGGTCGGGCTGAGCGGGCCGCTCAAAATATAAACATCAATGTTTTGAGAGTGCCTGGGTGGCTCAGTGTTTATACTTTTGGGGGAGGTAAACCCACGATTGGCTAACTTGTAGTTTTCAGTGAACAATAAACTGGGATAATAGAATGTATTTTGACATAAAAAAAATGACATCACCTTTTAATGCATATTGTACCATTTTTACACAGAGAAAATAGCACATATTTGACCAAACATCTATCATCTTCAGCAAGCTGGCTAACATACATAGGGTTGCCACCCGTCCCATAAAATACGTGATCGTCCCATATTTAAAGATGAAATGATGCGTCGTAGAAATTTTTCCTATGGTGGGTAAGAGACCGTCTGAAAAGTCCACAGATTATGCTAAAATGTGCTAATACTGTGGAGGGTGTGGTAAGGGACCATCTAAAATATCAACACATTGTTCTAAAACTGTGGATTTTTTTCTATATAACTGTTCAATAAGTCATGGGTCAGGAAAGTTCTTATTTTATCGGAAAGGATTTACAATTTTATTATTAATAACTCTTAACGCATTAATTGCTAAAACTGTGGAGGATGTTGAGAAAGTAAAAACCTTCAATCTCATTTTAGTTTGGCTACATCAGAACTTGAGATGTGAGGATATATTTTACTTGTTTTTCTTATAAACTTAATATAAAATCTTATAAAAACGTCTGTGGAGTGTCTCAGCGTGAGAGATAACCATATTTTTTCCTAAAAGTCTCCTCATAAACCTCCCAATATAGAAAATGAATGACATTTTATGGTACAAACACACATTTTACTTCTTCCCAACAAAGTCATGATACACAAAAAACAGCTTTCTTTAAATTTTGTGGAACATTAAGTAATTTCTTTGTACCTGGTGGTTCAACAAAACTAAACAGAATGATGAAGTGGAGTAAATAAACGAGTACAGGGCGATGTTTACTGTCATGAGGTGTCACTGAAACACACACAGGGTTTTTGTGGGTATTTTCCTGAGGTGACATCAGTGAAACTCAGCACTGCTACTGTGAAGGTTAGATTCATGTGAAATCAGATATCTAAACAAACGGATATTGATATTATGAGACGGATACATTTAACCCTGAAGAGGGGGATAAAACACATAACAAGCAGTAAATGCACTGTCTCTGGTTGTGAGATTTCACTGTTTACATTTTAGTGTTACAGTTTAGTGCCTAGCCAAGATGAATTTAACATTAAAAATCATTTTATGAAACTGAATTACATTTAAACATGTGAAAATGCCCTTATATTTCACTGTATAAAATTAAGCAGAGCTGTTCAAGATCCTAGATTGTAAGCTCTGAGGTGTTTCAGTGGCATACCCAAAATTAAAGGCTTATAACTTAAAAAAACAAACAAAAACAAAAAAACAAGGAGGGTGAAGTATTTGGTATCATTGTAAAACTTTTAACATTTTTTAATGATATAGATTATGATAAATTCTGGGACTCTCAGACTAAGAAACTGATGAAAAAAAACTGTGAGCAAAAATTTACTTTTATTTTTCTGATTTGATATTATATACTGTATCTCTGGGTGTAAATAAGGTGGCTCTGAAAAACTGCTTTTGTTTTGTTCACAATCATCTCAAACAAATAAAACATAATAATTGTACATAAAAACTAATTACACATGCAAACACAATGACTAAAGGTTTGTACAGCATACAGACATGATTTTAGTAATGAGATTTCACAGAATGAGTTTCATTCTGTGTCATTTGAGTCATCACTGAGTCTGTGTCATGTACTTGGCACCATCTCCTGGTGGCCATATGTAACAGTCAGCAATCAAATGTCTCTCTGCCCAAATATGGATGACTTTTTGCACCGATCTGAACCCAGTTCGATTGGTTTAGCATTCCACGTCGCTACATCATTCCTGATGACGTCATCTGATCCAGGAAAGCTAATGTTTTTTCAGCCAGATTGCAAGATGCCAGATAGCCAGATGCTGTGTGCACATTGTGCTTCGTGTGGATTATCTAATGATCTATGCATCTGATTACATTGTGTGTGGGCTCGTTTGAAAGATAATTGCCTCCTCTAATATACCATAATAGTATATGATATTTTATGTTCTGATTATTTTTTGTGAAGTTATAAGTGAAAACATGGCATATAAGCAACACCTGAAACAGAAAACAGGCAATTAGAATCATTAATCTGTGGCACACAAAAATAATTTTTGAAGTATCTTGCTGCAGCTCTTTTCCATGCAAAGGGTGGTTCAAGGTGACCACAACTGTCAAGTTTAAAAAAGGACTGAACAATAAAAATACAAAATGAACAACTCTAGATCTGTCTGTTATATTCCAAGTCTTCTGAAGCATGCTGATGGCTTTGTATGAGCAACAGACCCAAATTTACATCATTATTCACTGAAAATCTTCAGATT
>NC_059360.1:1982500-2037500 GCF_019703515.2 Myxocyprinus asiaticus
TGGTCTTGATCAGGGACAGCAGTGAGACGCTCGAGCTGCTGCAGGGATAAAAATACCTGTTGCTCGCTGTTGATGGTAATTACCGCAGTAACTCATAGAGACTCTTAGAGAGCGACTGCTGACTTTGATTGGATCCTTCAGCTCTGATGTTCATTAAACCTTGATTGCTCCTCTCTCATTGTGTGTGTGTGTGTGTGTGTGTGTGTGTGTGTGTGTGTGTGTGTGTGTGAGACGGAGAACAAGCTGAACCTGCAGTATATCTGTATTTATACCATAGTGAAATTGCCTGTTTTCATTAGTGCATTGTGGACTTCTGAAATGTGAAGGTAAAGTCTCCTCTCTATGTTTGGGTTCATTTAGTCTGATATAAATTCATGCTTCATTTCATGTTTACACAGTTTCTGAGGTAAAAGCATATGAAACATAATTTGCATGTACCATACTATCATCAAAAAGAAACCAATATTGTAATATTTATGTTCATATTAAAACCAGAGTCTCATCATGGCTTTAAAAATAACAATTCAATTCTTTTTTATTTGTACAGTGTTTTCTTTGTTTTTACAATACATATTTTTCCAAAGCAGCTTGAATTAATTTTTTGTATAATATCAGATACTTTTTATAAAATTGCACATATTGTCAAATGGAGTAAACCTAAAATATGCTCAAAACCTTTATTGAAGTTAATAATTAAGGAAATAATTTTAATACATTTTACTTGATGGTTACATGACATGTTTTTTTTTTTAAATTATTATTATTATTATTATTATTTTTAATAAAAAATAACAATTGTAGAAATATTTTGCATAGAGGTCCACTGTAAACTCTAATGTTAAACATTACTTGAAATGTCAGGTTTTGGGCTCATAACTCAAATATCTATGATCCTTCTCTAGTGCACTGGGGGAATCCCAGAGTTTTACGTAAGAGTGAAGCCCCACTATTGCAGCGTAATTCTGCTGCAGGTTGCGATAGAAAGTTAAGGAACAAACACACACAAATATTACGTATTTAATATTCAAAATATTAGTAACTGTATTCCACTACATTTACAATAGTTGGTAATCACAATACAGTTACATTGTACTATTATTTTGATTACTGCAGAGATTACTTTAAATATAATATGAAACAAATGAAAATAAAATGCAGTCTATTCAGTTGGAAAACATTTCTCCATATAAATGATGCGATCCAAGGAAAGTTTGAACATTCTTATGATGTGTTACATTCACGAGCAGACAGAGGGTGCTTTTACATTGTTTAAAAAGTGAATATGATGTCACTGAGGAAATATATGTTGTTGTGTACACTCTGTGGGGGTTTGAAGTAAGTTTGGAGCAGCAGAAATAGTTAACCTTGTGTAACTTGTCATGTGAACATTTAGCTTTATGCTAAGCTCTTTTACATGCACCTGTTACTAGCCATGATTACATTATATATTTTTTAATCGAGAAAATCCATGTTTGATCACACATGTATTTTTTTCTCTAGTAAGACCTTTGATGTTAGGGCAGATTTTTCTTTTTCTTTTTTTTACTTGTTATTAACTTGTTTATATTTAAAAATCCAAAATCCAAAAATGAAGAAGTAATCCAAAGTATTTAGATTACGTTACTGACCTTGAGTTATCTACATTACAAATTACATTTTTCAGCATACATTTTAAAAGTAACTCTTCCAACCCTGCCAACTCAGCAATAACTCTGGAATATCTGGAAATTAAGAGAAGCAACGGAGAATAAAATAGTGAAGTCTTCCTCAGATGCCATGTTTGTTATTTACATGAGCGTCGAGGGGAATTACATTGCTGTAGAGAAAGCTGTTTACTGACAAGCCGCATGTATACGAGAGTAAAAAGGAACCCGTTTATACAGTGCATGTAAAACGGAATGCTACTTTCTCGCAATGGACCCTTTTCACAGACCTGTTATGATGCGTTTCCGCCTTCTTTAACAACGAAAATGTAGCAAACTTTTCCACATTTTAAAAAAATATTTAGTGTACATTTCTGACATTGTACTTTGTATTATATTACCCAGGAATCCGTTTTAAAGAAATCAGTTACGAGAGCTGTGATGAGGCTTCTAACACAGCTGCTGAGGGAGTGACAGAACATTTAGCACCAAGTTAAGTGAACTTAATTTTAAGTTTTGGAGACACCATTACTCAATTCAATTGAGGGAACGAGTTTACTCTGAGTAAAGTCAACTTAGTGTGTGTGTGAGTGTGTTTGTGTGTCTGTGAGTGTGTGTGTGTGTGTGTGTGTGTGTGTGTAGGTATGTGTGTGAGTGTGTGTGTGAGTGTGAGTGTGTGTGTGTGTGTGTGTGTGTGTGAGTGTGTGTATGTGTGTGTGTCTGTGTGTGTATGTGTGTGTGTGTATGTGTGTGTGTGTGTGTGTCTGTGAGTGTGTGTGTGTGTGTATATGTGTGTGTGTATGTGTCTGTGAGTGTGTGTGAGTGTGTGTATGTGTGTGTGAGTGTGTGTGTCTGTGAGTGTGTGTGTGTGTGTATGTGTATGTGTGTGTGTGTGGGCGGGTTTAAGTGGTTTACGAGGACTTTTTTTTGGGTTACAAACTGGTAATTACAAGCGTATTATGCTATAAATGTAGTTTCTGAGGACATTTCTAGTGTCCCCATAATTCAAATCGCTTAAAAAACATACTAAATGATGTTTTTTTTTTTAAATGTAAAAATGCAGAAAGTTTTTTGTGAGGGTTAGGTTTAGGGGTAGGGTTAGGGTTAGGGGATAAAATCTATAGTTTGTACAGTATAAAAATCATTATGTCTACGGGGAGTCCTCATAATGATAGCTGCACCAACATGTGTGTGTGTGTGTGTGTGTGTGTGTGTGTATGTGTGAGAGTGTGTGTGTGTGTTTGAGTGTGTGTGTGTGTTTAGGGGTAGGGTTAGGGTTAGGGGATAGAATCTATAGTTCATACAGTATAAAAATCATTATGTCTATGGAGAGTCCTCATAATGATAGCTGCACCAACATATGTGTGTGTGTAAGTGTGTAAGTGTGTGTGTGTGTGTGTGTGTGTGTGTGTCTGTGTGTAAGTGTGTGTGTGTGTGTGTGTGTGAGTGTGTGTGTGTGTGTGTGTGTGTGTGTGTGTGTGTGTGTGTGGGAGAGAGTGTGAGTGTGTGTGTGTGTGTGTGTGTGTGTGAGTGTGTGAGTGTGTGTGTGAGTGTGTGTGAGACCATCATCACAGCTGTGATCACTCGATTATTTTGGCAAAAAACATCCCCCCAACCCCAACGTGCCCCATATCTGTGCTCCCTATCTTTATCGCCTCATCCCCATCTTGAACTCTTTCTGGACCTCTGCCCGCTCACCGCTAACCCCCGTGTTCGCAAATCATTCTTCCCGTGTCAGTAGGTAAATTGTTTTGTCCTCGCGTTCCTCGCTTTCATTACCTTGTGTAAATTAACCGATACGTCGTCCAGCAGCGCGAGCCGCCGTGCCTGCATCGCCATGCCAAAATCATGAGATTTGGCATAATAAATGAAGACAAACTGGCACTGGCACTGCTCCTTCTCCCCGCCGACTCGCTTTCATTATTCGCTTAACTCGCCGGAGAAAATGACTTAACCCTGACCCGCGCATTACGTCCCATATTCACTCCAGATAAAAGCCTTTTTATGGCGGGCCACCCGCAATTTATATTCCGCCAAGGAGGCCGCTTCTCCCTGTCACTTTTCCAATCTTGGGGCCCCTCAACACACGTCATTAAACTTGTCGTTCTTTCCTATATTTGTCCATCAGTCCTTTTCCTTTTACATAAAAGGTGGCAGCATTATTCTGCCTCTGATGGCGCCTGCTCATTTTTCCCTGCCGCAAGACATTTGATTGGAAGAAATATAGCACGAGAGCCGGCTCTATCTCTTCTCTGCTCTGCTGCCGGAATCGTACGCTTGATGAAATAGTGTTCCTTTAGCAAGAATAATAAAAACAGACTTCTGCATTACGGGCACGGATCCCACAGCCACGAGAAAGGCCCAATCTTCGCTTGCCCCTGACGGATTTTTATAGTTATACGGGCAAATAAATGGAAAGCAGTGAGCCGCACGGAGGCCACAGAGGAAATGCAACGCGGGGTGCACTGTGTGTGGGGTGAGAGGATTTCACCGCATGCATCTGCTCTTTTAAATAACAGAAGAGCAGCAGTTAAAGTGTGCGGAGAAAATCGTATATTTTCAGTATTGCAATGAGGTTGTGTCACACTGATGACAAGCTGAAGGCATGAATCTATATTCACTCTGAAACCCTGCAGATTTCTGCAGAATGAAAATAACCGTCATTCACAAGGTTATCATCCACTTTTTCGTGTTTGCTTATTAAAGGCCTCTAGCACTTGTTGTCAGTCCTAAATACTTACTGAGTGAACACAACACGACATAGTTATAGCATGGCCTCTCATATCTTATTGCACTCAAATATTTGTATCAGACCCCGAAATGTCCATATACATCCCCAAACATACACAGAGAATGAAAACATCTGCTTCGTTCTTTACATCTGAAAGTTTCACAAGGTTGTTCATAAAGTCAGCACGCTACACAATGCCTGCATACAAATACACTTCCTTGTTCCTGGAGTCACAGCAGCGTGGCGGCTCTTAAAGTCATCATTATTACCATACAAATAGACAGATCTATTTAACAACTACCTTTTTTTATCAGAGAGCACTTATTCTTTAGCATGTCTGCGTGAAAGGCATTGAAATGCAGCCGTGTGGCGTCTCCCGCTTGATAAAAGCTGCGAGCAATAGATGGAGCAGGCCTGACATCTTCTTAAGAGATGATACGCGAGTCAAATCAAATAGGATGGAGTAGTCACTCTCGCACCAGATAGGGTTCTCATTTCTTGCAGTCTGTGTCGGCATCCCCAGTGACTTCCTGCCCGGGGAAGATATCTCCCCTGGACTTCATCCATTATTCCAGCACTACGCTCACGGGAGCTTCACCGCGCTACTGGTTTTGTTTTAAGCCAAGTGGTATTTTCCCTAGTTTGATGTGAAACTTAGATCTCAGGTTTGGGTTGCATTATCGATAGCCTCTGTTCTGTGTGTGGTTTTCTGGTGCTAAATGTCAATTATGTTTTTCTGAAATATAATTCATTGTGAATGAATGGATGGAGTTTGGCTTTTGAAACAATGGATTCCAGCTTAAGTGTGTTTCTTTCCTCATGAGGCTGAACGTGCAGTTGGATTCTCAGGGCGCTTTCACACTTGTTCAGTGGTTCTCAACTGGTTTTACTTAAGGAACCAGATTTTTTTTTATCTCAACACGTATGGGAAGATATGTCAAGTGCTTTCTTTTCCCTTTTAATAAGTTTAAATTAAATGTTGGCATGAGTCGTGCAGAAGAATATTTGATTATTATTTCTTAAACAAATAACCAGTGAAACAAGTGGGTTTTAAAATACAGTGGCAAGAAAAAGTATGTGAACCCTTTGGAATTAGCTGGTTTTCTACATTAATTTGTCATAAAATGTGATCTCATCTTCTTTAAAGTCACATGTATAGACAAACACAATGTGCTTAAGCTAACAACACACAGTTATAATCTTTCATGTCTTTATTGGACACATCCCATTAAACATTCACAGTACTGTGGAAAAAGTAAGTGAACCCTTGGATTAATAACTGGTTGATCCTCCTTTGGCATCAATAACCTCAACCAAGTGTTTTGCAGATTAGACCTGCACAACGTTCAGAAGGAATTTTGCATCATTCTTCCTTACAGAACTGCTTCAGCTCAGACATATTCTTAGGATGTCTGGTGTGAATGGCTCTCTTGAGGTCAATCCACAGCATCTCTACTGGGTTAAGATCTGGGCTCTGACTGAGACACTCCAAAAGGTGGATTTTCTTTTTTTGAAGCCATTCTGTAGTGGATTTACTTCGATGTTTAGGGTCATTGTCCTGCTGCATCACCCAACTTCTACTGAGCTTCAGCTGGCGCACAGCCACCCTGATATTATCCTGTAGGATATCTTGATAAACTTGGGAATTCTTTTTTCCCCTTGATGATGGCAAACGGTCCAGGCCCTGAAGCAGCAAAGCAGCCCCAAATCATGATGCTTAGCCACCGTACTTCACCATTGGCATGATGTTTACGTGTTGGTATGCGGTGCTCTTTTTACATAATATGTATTGCTGCATGTTCTTCCCAAACAATTCAACCTCAGATTCATCAGTCCACAAAACATTTTCCCAGTAGTGTTTTGGAGTGTCAAGGTGGTCTTTGACAAATTTCAGGTGTCCAGCAATGTTTCTGTTGGAATGCAGCGGCTTCCTTCGTGGTGTCCTGCCATGAACACATGCCTGTTTAATGTTTTCTGTAGACTCATGAACATAGATGTTAACCAGTTCCAGTGATTCCTTCAAGTTTTTATCTGTCTCTCTAGGGATCTTTTTTACCTCATTGAGCATTCTGCAGTGTGCCCTTTGAGTCATCTTGCCAGGATGGCCACTTCTAGTGAGAGTAGTCACAGTACTAAATCATCTCCATTTATAGACAGTTTGTCTAACTGTGGACAGATGAATAAATAAGCTCTTTGAGATAAATTTGTAACTCTTTCCAGCTTTATGCAAAGCAACAATTCTTGATCGTAGGCCTTCTGAGATCTAATATTTTGCAAGGCATGGTCCACATCAGTAGATGCTTCTTGTGAATAGCAAACACAAAATGTTTGAGTGCTTTTTATAAGTCAAAGTATCTCTAACCCACACCTCCAATCTCGTTTCATTAATTGGATGCCAGGTTTGCCAACTCCTGACTCTAATTAGCTTTTTTTGTCATCTTTAGCCTAGGGGTTCACTTACTTTTTCCACAGCACTGTGAATGTTTAATGGGATGTGTCCAATAAAGACATGAAATATTATAATTGTGTGTTGTTAGATTAAGCACATTGTGTTTGTCTATACTTGTGATTTTGATGAAGATGAGATCACATTTTATGAGCAATTAATTCAGAAAACCAGCTAATTCCAAAGGGTTCACAAACTTTTTCTTGCCACTGTATGATTACTATCTGAAAAAATGTTGTCCACCAAATCATGTGGTGTTACCAACATGTAGGTAGCCATTTTGTGTGTGTGTGTGTGTGTGTGTGTGTGTGTGTGTCATTTAGACCCCGAAGACTGAGTTTAAGTAAAAAAAAAAAAAAAAAAACATCCGGTATTTAGACATTTTTAAAAAGCACATTTTGTTCAGGTCATGATATTTCTGACAGAAAAAAATAAAATAAAATAAAATAATATTTGTAAAAAATATTGTTTACCTTGAAAAATATTTTTAAAAATGTTTTTTAATTAATGATTAAGTTGTGTACACTCTCATTTGTTCAAGGTGCAAGGAAAGTATTTAATACCTTTTACTTGATGTTCACACCACATGACATTTTTAAAGTCAGTAGATCCATATTTTGTAGAAAATGCTATAAATGTTTTTCAAAACTTATGAAACCAAATTGGACACAAAGATTATATTTCTAAAAACTTGACATGTGTTTTAAAGTAGATTTTTAAAAGATTCCTCTTTTTTTTTATCACCTCATACAACCGTATTTGTCAATGACCCACTAACTGAAATTAAAATCACTGCCCCCCAGTGGCCGAATCTGGAAGTGTTGTTTAACGTATGTGCACGTGAGCTCCAGTTTCCAGGTGAAATGTCCACAGGGTGGCGCCAAAAGTGAGTTGTATTTTTAGTAGTAAATGATGTAATACAATCAACAGGAATGCATTTTTTTATTAACCCTACTCGCTAACACATACACCAACCATAAACCTAACCGTCAGTGGAGTAAAAATGTAATTTTAGAGCGGTACAAGGCTGTCTCAGTACAAGACAACCATGCATTAAAATAGATTTTTATCATATACGGAACAAATGGTGTCCCGTATGGATTTCATACGGAATGTAATTTTGTCCCCTCAAATACGGGACGATTCCATATTATACGGGACGGTTAGCAACCCTAATTATGACTCAACATTTGAGAGCCACTGATCTATGGCTTTTGGTCGAGTCTGTTTGATGTAAGAATGTGGTTTAAGTGTGAAAGCCTCTTTCTTAATTTAGGTGCACATCAGCGAATCACACTTGAGACCAGTTGAAGAGGCAGACTGGGATTCATGTGATTATGATGCTTAAGTGTACCGCTATCGATGACGTATAAGACAGCAGACATTTTTCCATTATTCAAGCGTGAACACATTTCTTTCTAGCAGTACTTCCAGCTTTGGCCACTGGGGGCAGTGGTTTGAATTTCAGTGAGAACAGACCGATTTCAGCTGAAGATTCACAGTGTGATCAGTCTGGGGCTGCGTTCCACTTCAAATTTGTATGCCCTCCCCTTGATAACTTCCCTCCGTCTCATAGATGGTAGTTTATCATCACATCTCTGTGCATAGAAAAATTTAACTGCATGCCTAAAGCACAAACACAGCTGATAACTACAGAAATCATCTTTTAGAAACAAGCGTGCCCATGAGAGATGAATGAATAGCAGAATAATTATAATGAATGAGGTAAAAAACACCATCATTTTTCAGTACCCACACAATACATGGCAGAGAAATTAGCAGGATGGAATACAGAATGTATTTTAAGAGACTTAAGGCTAAATTCCTGAAGCTGTAAGTCCTGAGGGGGGCAGCGGTTTCTAAACTGCTAATTGTTAGCGCTGAAAGAGACACTTTCCTGATACGTTTGGTTATGAATTGCCTGTACTGAGTGGTTTTCTCTCAGTATTTGAAGTCATGCTGGTCCCTCGATGCTCTGACTCATCTTGGACAATGAGGGCCCCAGACTGCATGTGTCCCAGAGGCTTTAGTGAGCGGAAGCTTTGGGGCTGCGACTAAAGGAGCCGTGTCGCAGTGGTAAATGTGTAGCGGACAGATAAGAGGTTCAATGCGCAGTGAGGACTCTTCCCTGCGGCCCTAGAGGAAATGTGCAAATATTAAAAGAAAGATGAGGCAGATTAAATGAGCTTTGCGCTCTTATTAAACACTCTGATTCTGTAACTCTCAGGTTATTTACAGTTTCAGTTTTATTTTTTTGGTCCGCTTTATATATTGTGGCAATGGTGTGTAAGCGGTTTCTGACAGTAAAAAAGTGGTAACCAGCCATTTTTAGGGTAAGTTTGCCCAACAAATATAATTCTCTCATCATTTGGTCACCCTAATGATTTATAGTGAATAAGGACTTAAATTTCTCTCTGTTTCTCACCCAAAGCTATCGTATCGCTTTATAAGATGTGCAATATACCACTTGAATTGTATGAAAGTTTTTGGCCCCACTGACTTTAATTTTATGGTTGACAAAAAAACATTTCAAACATTCTTCATAATATCTTTGTTTGTGTTCCCCAGAAGAAAAAAAGGAATGCAGGTTTGGAACGCCATGTTAGTAAATGATGAGTGAATAATAATTTTTGGGTGAACTATTCCTTTAAGGAGCTATTTCTACCTGATCTAACACTTAAAAACCCTATTTGTTCTGTTGGTGTAACTTAATCTATTCAGGTTGATTTAGCAATGTTAAACAATATGTCTGGCTTGAATAAAACGAGTTAATTTAGGTATTACCACATGAAGCACATTTGTAGGCTTACATTTATTACAGTGTATCAAAGTTGACTTTTGAAATATAAATTTAATGAAATAGTTCACTCAAAAATAAAAAAGAATTGTCATTATTTACTCAACCCCATTTCATTCCAAACCTGTACATAGTTATTTATTTATTGTGGAACACAATAGAAGTCTTTTTGAAGAAAGTTTATGCAGCTCTTTACCCAGCCTGCTGTCATGAAAATTATGCAACTGTGGCAAAAATTTTTTTGCAAAACTACACAATGTTGTTTATTACACATCCGCGGCACTTACAAAGTGAAATGTCCACTGTGTGGTGCTAAAGCGAGTTAAATATTCTCCTAAACAGATGAGGTTTTTAAGGTTAATGCTCTATTGAGTTTCAAATCAACAAAACCGACCTCCCTACCCTAAACCTTAAACCTAAACCTAACCAATAGTGTCAGAAACACCAAATGTGAGATGAAAAACAACCACGTCATTTAGTGGAGCTTCTATGACATTTTGGGTTCACGTGTGGACTTGTGTGCTCTTCAGGACTCCTTTACATCACAAGTGCAACACTCTATCAGTCGAGCTTCTGCACAATTTGATCACACTTACATAAGCTTGTAAATGTAGTTAGTTAATTAATGCAAATGTTAAAATGAGTCATGCACTATAGTAAAAGTGTTTAGATGTCATAAGATAGCGTCATGTGAGGAACAGGGCGAAAAGTAAGTGTTTATAAACTGATAATCTGCCGTTTTACTTGTAATTTGTGTGAAAGTGAATAAAAGTAATTGTTGTTATAGTGCCTCTAGTGTTCATTTCACTAGAAAACTGCCACGATACATACAACGAGCCACATAAAAATCATTTTGCAAAAATGTAAGTGTAGTAACGTGATTCTGTGAGACAGAATTGCCTTTCTCTATATAACAACAGTTCATTGTGACCACATCTGACAAGTTTTCAGCACTGGAATTCATTGTAGGTTTAAAGGGATAGTTCATCCAAAAATGAAAATTATCTCCTCATTTACTCACCCTCATGCCATCCCAGATATGTATGACTTTCTTTCTTCTTCTGAACACAAATGAAGATTTTTAGAAGAATATTTCAGCTTTGTAGGTCCTTTTAGTGCACGTGAATGGTGACCAGAACTTTGAAGCTCCAAAAAGTACATAAATGCAGCATAAAAGTAATCCATAAGACTCCAGTGGTTAAATCTGGCTTTAGAAGTGGTATGATAGGTGTGGATGAGAAACAGATTCATATTTAAGTCTTTTTTTTTTTTTTATTATAAGTCTCCACTTTCACTTTTATATTCTTTCACATTCTGAAAGTGAAAGTGGAGATTTATAGTAAAAAAGGATTGAGTTAATTGGGATTAGCACAATATTGTGGCGGAGACCACATTGTGTGACCGCTTTGAATTCTACAGAGAATTTTCTACTTTACAGCGACATTAAAGTTTCTACTCAAACTGCTTGACAGCCACAACATTGTAAACAGCACTGAAGAGGTAAAGAGGAGACAACTCTGTGACATTCACCAACATCAATTACAGGCATTTTAAAATACACATCATCATCCTTACTAACATGTTTTTTACTGCAGTAACACTAACTGGTTACTGGTGTAGATTAGGCTTAACGATAAAACGATCTCGATATTTATTGTGATAAAATAATCCACAATATCGATGATAATATTTTTTCGATATTTAGCCTGTGTTCTACATCTAGACATTCAGGTGCATGTCGCTAAAAACGCTAGCAGTTTGGCTTTATCAGACTGTATGAAGTTGCTAACGATTAGACTGCACCAGTCACTGCGGTCCGAGTCTGGACCCTGGATTGATTCCATCCGGACCGCAAGACATCATGATGATGGTTGCACCCTCTCATTGTCTGTAATGCGCAGCGCAACGAAACAACAGTGCTGTGTTCAGCAGACATGATCTTTCTGTGCTGTATTCTTGAATATTTTTCTATAGCACCAAACACACTTCATTTATGCCTTGTCCTGCTCTGCACGCGTTGCTCTTTTTCCCGCATGTGTAGACATGAGGCGCCACATAAATTAACGCGGTTCCAGAGCTCCTTTAGACCATTACATTTTTTCCTTCTAAATTTAGCTTTATTAATCAGCATGTTACAAGCCTTTAATAATAAACAAACAGATTTCTTTTCTAATTTTGTGAAATAAATCACATATCATCATCTCTGGCATGGATGACGAGACAATAAAATTACTAGTTTGTAGTCTAGTCTTTCTCACTTTAATAAAAATATAAAAACGGTTCATTCAGACTTTTACATTTATTAAATTGTCTCTCAGGAGATACCCCTGAACCCCCATAGAGTATCATTCCTCAGTCACAAGGGCTTCTATGCCCCCATATCTCTGCCAACTTGGAAATTCAAAAGAAATGTGCAATGTGCAAATGTAAGTGTATATCGTGATATAAATCGATATCAATGATCTGAAAAAGAATATTGTGAGAATATTTTTGGCCATATCACCCAGCCCTAGTATAGATTCATATTAAATCTATTAAAGTGAATCTGTAAGACTTTTATTACAACTGTGAAAATTTTAGTTAAAGGTTTCTAAATGTGTTTAGGCTATTAGTTTTTTTTACATAAGATTCTACAGTATATTTGTTGTGGGGATTTCAAAAGTACAGGTACTTCGGTACTAAAACCATACTAAAATAAAAATGATGTAAAAATACCAGTGTTTCTGCAGTACTGGTAGTAACGAGCACTGACTCAATTCGGTCCCCGCTTGTTGTCTGACAGACACACGACAGCTTTCAAATGCTCACACGCTTATTTCAGCATGTGCTCCAGGCGCGAGGCCACATAAGGGCCAGAGTGGCACTAGTCCACCCAATCAAAACTGCAGGAATATAAGAACAGTTTGCAAATAAAAAGAAACTGCATTTTGCCGCACGCAAAATAGCTCACATGCAAGATAATCATCATATTCCTGTTATAAATATAGTTCAAATAAAAAGTTTGATATGATTATGGTGAACTGAAATGTGTTGCAGCGTGAATCTTACTGAGTCGCTAATTTTCTCTGCATTGTGCAGCTCTCTGCAGTCATGCCTGTAAACAGATCTGATACTGCGCTTAGCACCAAGATAATGTATCCATGCTTTGTCTCACTTAATTTATTATTATGAGTGTGGTAGATGTTTCTGTAGATGACATGGCAGGGTATGAAATTAGTGGTGATTTTTCTCGTCATCTACCCTCAATTGCATGTCAGGCAACCTTTAAGACTTCTCGGAGTGACAAAGGACAAGTAACGCTGTTAGACACAACTACGCACATTTGAAGAAGCACAATTGATCATATTTTGGAAAACAGACAAAAGAGAAGCCACTGATGTGTGTCTCTGATTCGCTGTGTGTTTAGAGGTTTATTGGCACGTTGGTGCTCACACGCATATGACAAGTTCTCACTATTTCTATTTCTTCGCTTTTCGTAATCTGGGAACAATTTGCAGGAATAGTGTCGTCTATGAGAACGCTGAATATGATCTCAGATCATCTCAGGACGCAAGGACATTGGGAGGACAGGTGAATTGTCATATGTGTCATAATTCAGTAGCTACAACCTCAGAAATGGTTCTCGAACAAGAAGTTTCTCTTCTGTGCTTGTCTACTCTTTAGCCTCCATTTGAATGTAAAATTCCCCAACTCTATAGGACAGCTGTTAAATAGGACATCTGATTTACTCACGTTTTTCACCAGACCTCTTATTTTACATAGACTACTAATCAAAATAAATATTTTGCGATATTGCAGCAGCTCCATGATCACACGTGATGCCGGCATGATGTTGCCGATAGTTTCAGTATCCTAGGATTGTGGCACAATTGGCAGCACATTGCATCAGCTGTGTGGGAGACTGGGGTTCAAAGCCATGTAGTAACCATGTTTGAATAATCAATAACAAGCATGATTTGGAGGTTTCACTTTTCCCTCTAACATTACTTTTTTACTCCACTAATGGTTAAGGTTTGGGTTGGGGTTGGGGGATAGAATCTATAAATATATGCTTTTCTCTTTGTATAACGTCCTGTAAAGCTGAAAACAACTTGCTTCACTACTAGCTTTTGGTGACATAAATGGAGCGCACATGTGCCCATATGCCCTACAACACTTACCGCTTTGGCCACTGAGAGCAGTGTTTCGAAATTTCGGTCAACGTATACCGATTTTGATGAATGAAAATTCGGTCTACTCTTTCTGATTTCACTGTGAGATCAGGCTGGATTAAAATGACGTATATCAGTACTGAACTACTCATAGATCTTTCTAAACAGAATGAAAGGAATCTTTCACTGCACACTCACTCTAACCTCCTTTGATAAACGTATTTTATTTATTTATTTAGGCCTAAACTGCAGGGTCACTTTGCTCATATATGTCTAAAGAAATCTGTTTAATAAGATAATCTTTCTATTGCTATCACAGTTATGATTATTTATGCTGCCTCAATTTGCCTTTTTGGACCGTCAAATAGACAGCAGCCTGATGGCACCCATTATCTTGCATTGTATGGACAAAACAGAGCTGAAATGTGCTTATAAAAATCTTCACTTCAGTTCTGCTGAAGAAGGAAAGACATACACATCTGGGATGACTTAAAGGTGAGTCAATCATGATAGAATTATAATTTTTGGGTGAACTAACCCTTTAAATTGCAGCATTTCATGTTTTAACTATTGCAGTGGGCCACATGACCAACGTCTTATCCAGAGGAGTGAAACTACCTTCAAAAACACAGAAAATGGACAAGCCTTTACATCAAAATAAAAGCTTGACGTGTGAAATGAATGAAATCGTGACAGAAATATATATTACTACTGTATAGTATTATGTAATAGTTACCGTAATAATAACAATAATAATTATAATTATATTTAAGCAATATCTCACAAGCAAGAGTACATACAGTACATACTGAATCAAAGTTCCCTATCTGTCACTCACTCGACGTTGGTGTCGATGTAGTGACACTAGGGGTCACTCTTGGGAGCCCGAGACACCTCTGGTCTTTGATAAAAGGCCAATGAAAATTGGCGAGTGGTATTTGCATGCCACTCCCCCGAACATACGGGTATAAAAGGAGCTGGTATGCAACCACTCATTCAGATTTTCTCTTCGGAGCCGAACGGTCATGCTCATTGAGCTGAATACTACTGTTCATTCACCTGCTGGATCTGACGGCACATTTCAGCGGCTTCTCCCTCCTCTGCACTGGTGCACTGCAGAGGACGCCCCTGGGCGCTTCGGCAGAAAAACTAGAGAGTATATTTTCTGAAAGAGCATTTTTCCCCTCTAAAAGAGTATATATTTCTCTAAAAGAGCGCACACACGGAACGTCTTTTTAAAGACGCGTCTTTTAAAGATGCTTTTCCGATTGTGTGTTATTCCTGGTTGTGCTCGTTATCTCTCGCCTTCTAACGGTCACGATCACTGTCTTTCGTGTCTGGGCACTGCTCACGCGGAGACAGCGTTCGTGGATGGTCACATTCTCATTGCGAGAATGTGTCCATGGCAACGTTGCGGTCGCGGCTCGCCTTCGTAAGGAAGCGAGCCACCCCAGAGGCTCCCGCCTCGGTCCTTTTACCCACGGGTTTGAGGCCAGCGCGGCTAGCACTGGGGGCGATTTGGGGACCCCAATGGGACCGCCTCCGCCGGGTATCCCCCCGCGGAACTCCCATTCCCCAGCACGCTCGTCTGCCCCGATCGGGCTTCCGGGTGAGTCCGCCGGCTCGTCTCACGGCGAGTTCGACCTCTTATTCGGAGCCCGCGAAAGTGATGAGCTCTCGAGCGCAGCATCGGAGAGCGGGCTCGTCCAGTCGGAAGCCTCGGCTGGGCTCCTCCCTTCGGGGTCGATCGCCCAGTCACAGGCTGACGCGGAGGTGACGACATGCTTTCCCGGACAGCCGCGAGCGTCGGTTAGAGTGGATTTCACCGCTCTTCCCTGAACCCTCGCGGCTCTGTGATTGGTTCCTGGGCTCGCGGCGCCGCTTAAAGCCACGCCCTGCCCCGTTCCTTTCTTCCCGGAAGTGCATGAAGAGCTGACAAGATCGCGGGAGGCACCTTTTACTGCCCGGTCCCGATCTTTTCAGCTTCCCCGCTCTCACTACCCTCGATGGTGGGGCAGCCAAGGGTTATTCGGCAATCCCCCGGTGGATAAAGGCGCTCGCGGTGCACCTATGCCCGCAGAGCGCCGCCACCTGGCGTGGGTGCCCAAAGCCCCCATCCAAGGCCTGTAGGTTTACGTCGTCTCTGACGGTCAAAGCCTACGGCGCTGCTGGACAAGCCGCCTCCGCCCTGCACGCCATGACTCTCCTGCAAGTCCGCCAAGGCGCTAAAGGAACTGCACGAGGGTAGTTCCGCCCCGGGATTGATGCAGGAACTGCGCTCGGCGACCGACCTCGCTCTCCGAGCGACGGAGGTCACGGCGCGGTCTCCCGGGCGGACGATGGCCACACTAGTGGTCCAGGAGCGCCACCTTTGGCTCAACCTGGTCGAGATGGGTGAGGCCGACAGGACACGATTCCTTGCTGCCCCCATTTTCCAGGCGGGCCTATTCGGCGACACTGTCGAGGACTTTGCCCAGCAGTTCTAGATGGTAGAGCAGTAGATGGATGCTAGCCGGCTTGTCCTGCCCCGGCGTGGCTCAAGATCCCCCCATCTACTCATCGCCGAGGGCGTCCCCCTGCGGTGACTGCACCGGCTCTGCCGCAGCCCGCCCCTCCGGCCCGGCCCCGGCGTGGAGCCCACCGCAGGAAGCCGACGCCACCCGTCTCACAGCCGGCACCGAAGAACCCACGGAGGTCTTCGAAGCGCCCCTGAGACGGGCGACCCAGGGACAACGAAACCCGCTGCTCTGGAGCTGGTAAGCAGATCTTTTTGTTACCTTTTGCATTTAATTGCGCTGCATGCCCAAGTGGCTGCAGTACTCAAGAGCTCCGCAAGAGTGGTTTCCTTGTTCCCTGGGTCACATATTCGGTGTGTACGGCTGGCATCACGACCACCGTCCACCACTCCATTTGGCAGGTTGGCGTTCCAGCGGCGGTCTCCCGCCCTGAGCGCCCAGCTGTGGAACAAATCCGCCCCCGATGGGACCGTCTCCACGGGTCATGAGGACAGGCCTCTTCCTCCCCCGTCCCAGGCTGTTCCGGGGGTGGTCACAAGGAGCCAGGTAAGTGCTTCGATGTCCTCGGACTCAGCACGGCCACGATGTGGTGTGGCACCTCAAGCTCCGCCCCGCCGCGAGGCCCCACCCGCCGGTACATCCGATGACGTTGTCCCTTTGGTCCCCCTTGCGCGGAACTCGGGTGCATGGCTTGCGCTTTCCAGTCCGTCGCGAGGGCTGGTCCGGACCGTCCGACTCGGCTGCACGATTCACTTCGCTGGGCATCCACCCAGGTCCAGCGGTGTCCACTTCACCTTGGTGAAAGATGGAAACGCTGCTACCTTGCGCGGAGATCGCTACCCTCCTACGGAATGACGCGATAGAACCTGTCCCTCCAGCCGAGATGAAGAGGGGTTTTACAGCCCCTACTTCATTGTACCGGAAAAAGGCGGTGGGTTGCGGCCAATCTTGGACCTGCGAGTACTGAACCGGGCCTTACACAGACTCCCGTTCAAGATGCTGACGCAAAGACGCATTCTAGCGAGCGTCCGGCATCAAGATTGGTTCGCGGCGGTAGACCCGAAGGATGCGTACTTTCACGTCTCGATCCTTCCTCGACACAGACCCTTCCTGCGGTTTGCGTTCGAGGGTCAGGCGTATCGGTACAAGTCCTCCCTTTCGGCCTGTCCCTGTCTCCTCGCGTCTTTACGAAGATCGTAGAGGCTGCCCTTGCCCTGTTAAGGGAGGTGGGCATTCGCATTCTCAACTATCTCGACGACTGGCTAATCCTAGCTCACTCTCGAGACGGGTTATGCGCACACAGGGACCTGGTGCTCTCACACCTCAGCCGACTAGGGCTTTGGGTCAGCTGGGAAAAGAGCAAGCTCCTCCCGGTTCAGAGCATCTCTTTTCTCGGTTTGGAGTTGGACTCAGTCTCCTTGACGGCGCACCTTATGAACGAGCGCGCCCAGTCGGTGCTGGCCTGTTTGAAGGCATTCAAACAGAAAACAGCGGTTCCACTGAAACATTTTCAGAGGCTCCTGGGGCATATGGCGTCCTCGGCGGTGGCCACCCCGCTCGGGTTGATGCATATGAGGCCGCTTCAGCACTGGCTCCAGACTCGAGTCCCGAGACGGGCATGGCGCCACGGGACACACCGCGTGGCCATTACGTCGGTCTGTCACCGTCTTTTCAGCCCTTGGACCGACCTCTCATTTCCACGAGCAGGTGTTCCGCTAGAACTGGTCTCCAGGTGCGTCGTGGTCACGACAGATGCCTCCAAAATGGGCTGGGGCGCTGTTGGCAACGGGCACGCAGCTGCCGGCCTCTAGACGGGTCCGCAGCTGCGTTGGCACATCAACTGCCTCGAGTTACTGGCAATTCTGCTCGCCCTGCGGAGGTTCCGGCCGTTGATCCAGGGCAAGCACGTGCTAGTTCGGACAGACAGCACGGCAGCGGTAGCATATGTCAACCGCCAAGGCGGTCTGCGCTCCCGCTGTATGTCATAACTCGCCCGCCATCTCCTCCAACGGAGTTAGCAGCACCAAGTCGCTGCAAGCCACTCACATCCCGGGCAACCTCAACACTTCGGCGGACGCGCCGTAACAACAGGTTACCCTCAAGGGAGAGTGGAGACTCCACCTTCAGGTGGTCCAGCTGATTTGGAGTCGATTCAGTCAGGCACAGGTGCACCTGTTCGCCTCCCAAGAATCCTCCCAATGCCCGCTCTGGTACGCCCTCACCGAGGCCTTCCTCGGCATAGACGCGCTGGCACACAGCTGGTCCCCTGGCATTCGCAAATATGCGTTTTCCCCAGTGAGCCTGCTCGCACAGACCCTGTGCAAGGTCAGGGAGGACGAGGAGAAGGTCATCCTGGTAAGCACCCTACTGGCCCGCCCAGACGTGGTGCTCGGACCTCACGCTCCTCGTGACAGCTCCCCCCGGGCAAATTCCCCTGAGATAGGCCCTTCTTTCTCAGGGAAGGGGCACCATCCGGCACCCGTGCCCAGACCTCTGGAATCTCCATGTCTGGCCCCTGGACGGGACGCGGAAGACCTAAGCTGTCTCCCACCTGCGTTGGTAGACACATTCACTCAGGCTAGGGCTCCCTCTACGAGGCGCCTGTATGCCTTTAAGTGGTGTCTGTTCGCTAAGTGGTGTTCTTCCCATCAGGAAGACCCCCAGAGGTGCGCAGTCAGATCAGTGCTTTCCTTCCTGCAAGGTTGGAAGGGAGGCTGTCCCCTTCCACCTTGAAGGTGTACGTTGCTGCCATAGCAGCACACCATGACGCAGTCGATGGTGAGTCCTTAGGGAAGCATGATCTGATCATCAGGTTCCTAAGAGGCGCCAGGAGGCTGAATCCCTCCAGGCCACGCCTTGTTCCCTCATCGGACCTCTGTAGTTTTTCAGGGTCTACAGAGAGCCCCCTTTGAGTTTTGCAGTCAGCCGGGCTTAAGGCACTCTCCTTGAAGACTGCCCTCCTGACTGCGCTCACTTCCATCAAGAGGGTAGGTGACCTGCAAGCGTTCTCTGTCAGCGAAACGTGCCTGGAGTTCGGTCCGGGCTATTCTCACGTGATCCTGAGACCCCCGACCGGGCTATGTGCCCAAGGTTCCCACCACTCCTTTTAGAGACCAGGTGGTGAACCTGCAAGCGCTGCCCCAGGAGGAGGCAGACCCAGCCCTGGCGTTGCTGTGTCCGGTGCGCGCTTTGCGCATCTATTTGGATCGCACGCAGAGCTTTAGACTCTCTGAGCAGCTCTTTGTCTGCTTCGGTGCACAGCGGAAAGGAAGCGCTGTCTCCAAGCAGAGGATCGCCCACTGGCTCATTGACGCCATAACTATGGCATGTCTCGCCCAAAACATGCCGCCCCCGGTAGGGCTACGAGCCCATTCTACTCGTGGTGTAGCGGCTTCTTGGGCCCTGGCCAGAGGTGCCTCTCTAACAGACATTGCAGAGCAGCGGGCTGGGCAACACCCAGCACCTTTGCAAGGTTCTACAACCTCCGGGTGGAACCGGTTTCGTCCCAGGTAGTGGCACGCAACACAAGCGGATAAGCCCGGGATAGCCGGCCGGGTGTATCGCTTGCACATAGCGCCTTCCACCTCCTTTTGAGCTGAAGACGTGCGCTGTTAATTCCCAGTAGTGTTCACAAAGGTTGTTCCCTGGTTGACTTCCTCCGAGCCCTGTGGCAGTCGAGTTTTTGGAGAGACTCGCTGCCGGCCCAGTACACGCGCTAACTAAGAGCCCGGTTCTGGGGTAGGTGCTCCGCATGTGGCGGTTCCCTGTAAGGCTAACCCCATGCGATCTATATCTTCCGCTAGTTCGTTTCCCTGCTGGCAAAGTTTTCACCAGTTTTTTTATTGATTATGTGATGGTTTTTTTGTGTGCAGCACTTTATTTGACAAAAATAAGACCAATGTTGTGTTTTAGTAGATTATGCTGTGAGGGTCTTTACTTGATTAAAAAATGCAATAGTACGTTGACAAGTAATTGTTCTATTTTCATTTGATTAAAGCTTTATGAATTAATTTGATTATGAAATTGAATTAAACTTTAAAACATGGAACGGAAAACACAGAATTTTACTTTTTACTTAAAATAAACTTGAAGCCATGTTTACTAATGTTTACTTATAAGAAAAACATCAAGGAAACATGCAGCTGTTTTAATGTATTATTTACATATATTCAATGGCATAATACCTATTTTGTGTGGTATCGGAATTGGTGTAGTGAATTGTGAAATTTTACTAGTATTGGTACCACCGAAATTCTGGTATCGTGACAACCCTAATTTGTTAGAAAAACATTATCTACAGGTACATTAACCTAACCACAAAAATAATGTGCCAACTATGGTTTTACCTGTGGCTATGGGCTTATTATTACAAATGCCACTTTTTAATTATGGAAGAACAATAGTGAACTTTCATAAAGGCAAGTACCATTTAAAATTAAGAAGTTTATATCTGGATTTAAAATTATTGACAAAGTTGTCCACCTGTTCTAACTGGCCATATTTGCCATCAGATATTCTAAAGGTGACTAAAAAATTAGGCTTGTGTCTTGCTAAACTCATATCAGTCCTGTTCATGAAATATGTCCAAACAAATGCATGCAGAGACACCTTTATCAGTTTTTGATCTTGGCTAGTGAAAATGCAGAGTGGCTAGTGACTTTGGAACACCTCTACCCACTTTGGCCATCAATCCAAAAAGTTAATGTCAAGCCCTGTATACCACATAGTGTACAGAAAACATACAGAAAAGGAAGCTGTTTATCGAAGATTTACTTCACAGACTTCGGAGAAAACAAAAAGTCTGAAATCTGGATATCCTTGGTTTTTGGTTATGCAGTAAAAAGAAAATCAATTTACCTGTAATACTCTCTTGACTTGTCACCTTAAGTAACCAGTCGAGCAATATAAGCTTGGCAGCCGCCGTTAAATCGGGTGACATTTAAAATGATCTAGCAGCTAGCCTTAATCTTGTCGTAAGTATTCAGCGTGGCTTTAACATGCAGTGATTCATATCGGCCGTAATTCACTTATTACCTCGCCATTAAACATGAATGATTACGCTGTTGCTGTGCAGATCAGCAGAGAAAATCCATTGTTACTTGTTGCCTGTAGGCGACTATCTACTCACGTACAAAACTTGCTGCATCAGTCAAGAGAATATTGAAGTTCATCCATATCACAATTAATTACAATGAAAAGGTGAAATTTAACATGCTGAGCTGTGCTGCTTATGTGGGAGATCTTGAGGGAATCTATTGAAACCATGCGGTAGGTGCATTTCAAAATGAGTCATTTGAAAGAGAGTGAGACATCACCAACTGTAACCACTGATGGGCGACACAGCGGGCTTTACATCTTCAGCTTTAATTTGTGCTGACCTGGCGTGGCCCCTCCACCGCACTTGTTTTCTTACTTTATGGAAAAATCAATACGCTCTTTGACAGAAAACAGCTCCGGAGAATAAATAAATGGGAACACTGTGGCGCCCTGTCAATCATTTCTCACTCACAGCTCATATGCCTGATTGTTGCATGCTGGGATTGAAGAGTGATTCAATCAATTATTTGCTTTATTATTTTAGATTTAGACTTGTTTAAAAGAAGTGCCGAGGAGAGTCTGTTTAAAGGGACAGTTGAAAATCTTAATCATATACTATCCATCATGGACACTTTTCACTGACTGTGATTATGCATTTCTGCATTATTTAGAAGTGTAAATTATAAGATATTTAGTGTAAAGTTATAACATTATGCTTTGTGTTAGATTACCCTGAAATTAAATTAATTTTTTTTTTATTTGTATAGCGCTTTTCACAACACACATCATTTCAAAGCAGCTTTACAGAAAATCATGCATTAACAGAAAATGAAACTGTAATATCAATAAAATCTTAGAGTCATTATTGTGTAGCAGGGGCGGACTGGCCATCGGGAGAACTGGGACTTTTCCTGGTGGGCTGGCCGCGAAACGGGGCCGAATGGGCTGCGATAAGCTGAAATGGGCCACCACGTTATGCAGAACGGGCCACAAAATGGCACCACGATATTCCGAAGGGTGCAGCGATATGCAGAAAAGGACAGCGACACCACAACCCCCCCCCCCCCCCCCCCGCCCCCCTGCACTTTTGGGCCAGTTTCTATGTAAAATCCCGGGCCAGTTTCTCTTCCCAGTCTGCCCCTGTTGTGTAGTTTGATAAAATACAATTGTGAATTGTGTATAAAAATAAATAATTAAATAATAATTGTATTTATAACTCCAGTGAGCAAGCCGAAGGCGACTGTGGCAAGGAACACAAAACTCCATAAGATGTTGGTAAATGCAGAAAAATAACCTTGGGAGAAACCAGACTCACTGTGGGGGCCAGTTCCCCTCTGAATAAACAACATGAATATAATGCCAATATTTGTTATTTATGTGCAGTGCAAGTCATGGGTTAAGATTAGTAAACTAATTTAGTGTTTAAACAAAAAGATATTGCATGAACTATAAGATTTACTGTATGTAGTGCATTTATTTATTTATTTATTTTACTATTGGAGCAAATGCGAACGCAAAAAATAATATTTGCATTCCAAACCAAGAAATGCGAAAAGGGTCCATGTTGTCCAAAACTGTATGACTTTCTTTCTTCTGTGAAACCCAAAAGGTGAATATTTTGAAGAATATCTTGGCTGCTCTTTTCCATATGATGAAAATGAATGGGAACTTGATCTGTCAAGCTTTAAAATGCCAAAAAAGCATCATAAAAGTATCGTGAGAGTAGTCCATACGATTTGTGCGTTATATTCCAAGTCTTCTGAAGTCATACGATAGCTCTGTGTTAGGAAACAGACCCAAATTTAAATAAATTATTATCTTCCCCTTCACCAAAACTCTGAAATGGACTATAAAAGTTGATGCCATTTGAGGCCAAACACCATTTGTTCTTGCATATCTTGTGACCAAATGTCATTGACATCAATGGTGCCATATTTGATTTGAGAGATACAGTGGAGGGAAACATTTTCAGTTATTTCCTTAAACAAAGCTATTTATGGAATAAATAAAGCACATAAGTCATAGAGGACTACTTTTATGATACTTTTATACTATTTTTATTTTACTGGAACATGACAGTCCTCATTCACTTTCATTATATGGAAAAGTTTGCCAGGAATTTCTTAAAAATGTCCTTATTTTGTGTTTCACAGAAGAAAGACATACAGTACAAGGGTGAGTACATTTTGTACAATTAACAAAGTACATTTTGAGTTAACTGTTTATTAGACGATAAATAGAGTATTTTTTCTACACTTTTCAATGCAAAACTTTCAAATATACAGCAAAAAAATCTCAACCAAGCTATGACAACAAAAGTAAAAACAAAATAGATTATTTTTGTAAACCAAGGTCATTCCCAGGCTTTCTAATGAATTCAATAGTTTAATAGCATTCTTATTCCTCACAAATCTCTATGAAATAAAAATATTTTTACATTATTAAAAATATAAATATTGAAAACAGGTTGGGTCTCCGTACATTGTTTTCATTTTGTATAAGAATTTGGCCAGGATGATAATGCAAGGTATAATATAATAATTTTCTTTGTTTTTTTTCTCCATGATAATCCCTAACAATACGTGTTAACACATGTTTACCAGGGTGGGACCGGAGGAATAGGAAACTTAGGCAGCACCACCAGCGGAGCAGGAGGCCACAGTGGGACAGGCCAGGAAAGACCAGGGCATAGGGGAATACCAGTGAAGGGATAAAGTCCAGCATCTCAACAGCAGGAGTGAGGCCTAGCAGAACAGGCAGGGAAGCGAGGCCTGGTGGGACAGGCAGGGGAGCAAAGGTGGCAGGGTAAAGCTGGGAATCAGGGTCCACAGAATGAGAAACAGCTGCTGCTGAAATGGCAGTAACAGAGGCTACTGGTAGGGAGTGGAATGGAAAGGACTGGGTCAGCAGCAGTCGCTGGGGAAGGGGCTGCCTCCAGAAAAGTAACAGCAGACTCTATCCCTTTCTGGGAAGATGCAGCAAGCAAAGGTCCCTCCTGAGGAGCAGCAGCGGACTTGGGCTCCTCCTGGGAGGCTTCAGCAAACTCTGGCCCCTTCTGGGATGCTGCAGCAAGCACAGGTGCCTCCTGAGGAGCTGTAGCAGACTCTGGCCCCTCCTAGGAAGCTGCAGCGAACTTTGGCCCCTTCCTGGAAGATGCAGCAAGCACAGGTGCCTCCTGAAGAGCTGCATCAGAATCGGTGCCCCTCCTTGGAAGTTGCAGCAAACTTTGGCCCCTGTCCTGAAGATTCAGCAAGCACAGGTGCCTCCTGAGGAACTGCAGTGGACTCAGGCGCCTCACGGCAGTCAGAGGCAGATTCGGGTGCTACCTAGTGGTCAGCAGAACTCCGGCACATCTAGGGGACCTGCTGCAGAAGACAAGGAGGAACCTCTCCTCCTTCTTCTCTGTCTACAGGTCATTGGGAAAACCAGAATGTGGCCAAATGAGGACGAAGTGGCGGGACACTCTACATGGGGAGGCTGCCATTGGCTTGAGGTTGCCCACTCCACGTCTAGCCCACAAACTCCCAGAAGGAGATAATTCTCACTTCTCCCATCTCCCAGGGGCCGAGGGGCTCTCTAAGTTACTGTAGGTGTTAAACTGTCCTTTAGAACAGCGTCATTAAAGACCAGTCCATCCACTGCAATGAGGAATTGGCCAATTAATGCTCTCAATGGCATCTCTGTCTCTCTCTACCCTTTCTCTCTTTTTCTATCATTTGGTCTCCTTCACTCAGGTAGTATGCAAACTGGTTTCATATAAATTTTTCATAAATCCAATTTGTAAATCCGGCTGATTTCGTTCATTGGGATACGTAGCAGGAGGTGGTCTCTTTTCTATCTATCTATCTATCGATCTGTCTGTCTGTCTGTCTGTCTGTCTGTGTCTGTCTGTCTGTCACTTCTTCCTCTCTTTCTATCTTATCTTCTGTGAATATAAAGGAGATCATGCTCTAGAGTTAAGGTGTTTCTAATAAATTGGTTGTTAACGATTTTATCTTCAAAATGTACACTTTAACAAATTACAGAAGATATTAGAGGATTACTAAAATGGCTGAAGTCAAGGCTGAAGTCAAGTAGGATAGTCAGTGTTTTTTAAAAACTCTGACCGGCTCCACCCTCAGGCCGTACCACATACACACATACACATACACACACAGGGAGTCCAGATGTTATTTTGAACAGACAGGCAGATGTACAGCACACCCTCTCGGCTGCGGCATACATACCCCATCTTGATCTTCTTTAGCCATCCGAGTGTGTGTGACGCAGCTGTCGCAGCTCCAGCTGTGCGCTGCATCCTTCATTAGACCTGCTCGTGCCCTGCCGGCCGCCACACCAGCTGCCTTTCAGTCTGGACGTCTCACCTGTGGGTTCACACCGTTTCCTGTGCTGTGAACAACCTTGCCCTTTACCTGCAAGTGCTGATCGCCTTCAGCTTCAGAGAAGTGATGGGGAATCATTATTTTAGGACAGTATACAGCACTTCTAAATCAGTACTTCTCAAGTGGTTTGCTTTAGAATTTTACATTGGACATCAAGTGACCGAACACAGTACCAAAATATTTTAAACAAAAATTGGATTAGACAGCACACAGTTGTAGTGTATAGCCCTGCGCCTGATGCGGTTTTGAAAATAGGGCCCAATAAGTCTGTTTATTTAGCTATTGTAACTATGCATGAATATGCATAGCATTGATTTTACCTTCTGTCCTTAACACTCTCAGAACAGACCGGCAACTAATTATTGGGTCGTAACCCACCAGTTGAGAAGCACTGCGTTAAAGGAATGTTCTAGCTTCATCCCAACTTAAGTTTTATCAACAGAATCTGTGACATGATGTCTTTTACCACAGAATATACTTTTCTCTTTTCCCTCTGTTAGAAACATGTATTTACATTAACAGACCAATAATGGAAGTCTATGGGGCAAGATATGGCATAATTTTGAAAGTACTGTATAGCCATAAGACTGAAACATACAGTATGTGTTAGGCATGACAAGATCACTAAGTAACCTTGTCTGTGCAAAGTTATAATGTAATATTTTCACTCATGTCATGACCATGTAAAGCCAGTAAACCTGGCAAAAAAACAAAAATGTGTACCCTCTGGAATGTCTTGCCCCATAGACTTCCAATGTTCTGTAAGTGCTTTTACAAACTGAGGAACAATTTGAGTCTGTAGTAGTAATCGACAGTATGCCACAGATACTGACGATAGAGTTTAAATAGTTTTAACATGAGAGATTACATTAAGGGAAACATTACATTTGTATCTTTAGGAAAATGAAGAAGACATACAATAAATGTGAAATTACATAGTGATGTGTGTGTCTAACTGCATTAGACCTACTACAACTTCTCTTAGTAATTTGGGGAAGTAGGCAAAGAGTTTTGGAAGCTGCTCGCCTAAATTAGTTTCCCTAAATCCCTGCAAATAATCCAATTAGCTGAGATGAGGGTGGTTGGAATAACCTTTTAATCACACCCATTGAAGAGGGCACAAGCTCAGAACGGGGTGGCTTGTTATCTGCTCGAATCCACCTTCTTCATTTCATTCCCCCTCTGTCGTCTTTGTTCTGAAATCAGGAATAATCCAGAGCTCACTAACTCTCTGCTGGCCGGTAATCTGGCCACAAATTTGCCTACTAGTCCCAAGAGGGCTGGATTATATTCTAAGCCAAGGGTTATTTCGTGTTATAGAAGTGGGTTTTACCTCTGCCTAAACAATAGAATGAGCAAGAGAGAGATTAGCCCACACAAAACACACTAAAGGAAAGTCATCTCTCCGGCGGTCCTGGACTGTGTGCAGGAATTCAGATTTTCACCATTAATACTGACTCAATTTATTGAAAATTAATTGGACGGCAAAACACTTAAGGGGGATTTATTTTTATTTAACCTAAACTGTGCGTCGTTAGACAAATTTCACAGTCCTTCAGGACTACACAGTTCATCAAAATCTGAATATAGTCATTTGTGATTACTAAACCGCAAAAGGCTGTGATTGCACCCCAGATTGAACAGGTGATGCGTTGCTCTGTGTTCATGCGTGAGGCTCATGACATGCTCTTTTCAGCGATCTCCGAGCGGTTCACATGCATTGTCAAAGTGCCGCAGGATTACCCATTTGCACAATTCCAAACATTTTAAGCTCTTAAAGTTATTTTTCAAATCTAAAATTGCAACACAGAATCACAGAAATGGAGGAGATGTCGGCATTTCACAGATTTTGTAATGAGGAACATTGTAAACTGTCTAACAGACACTGACACCACTGTGCACTTTTAGTGTTCCACCAAAATAAAAGCTCCAGGTGAAGATTAAGTGAATATGACAGAAAATATATTACTACTGTATGAAACAAATCCTCAAAATAATCATAAGAATAAAAACTCAATATCATATTATAACAAGGACTAAAAACAGTTCAACAAATGAAAACACATTTTTTTTTTTTTTTTTTTTTGCAGAATGTAACCGAAAACAGGAATAAAGTATCTTTCAACTGTTCTGGAGTGAAAACATTATTTTTAAATGCTGGGAACCAGTTAATAACCAGTTAATTTAGTTCCGATAATTTTTTCATAACCAAAAGGGTTAATCACTGTAGATTTTCAGAATTACACCACTTCCTGTTGCCCAAAAAATGGGGCTTCACTATTTTTAGGTGAATATGATCAGCATGTGCCTTAATGTACATTGTGGATGAAGCCTTCATGCTGAAGATATACATGCTGCATTAATTCAAATGCAAGGAAAAATATTGAGGTAAAATTTATATTTCTCAGTTGTTTCCAAGTCTTCACTGAATCATTGTCAGATGTGATGCATTAACACAGTTCTGATGCTGCAGGGTTTTGACTGAGAAGCAGATCTGTTCTTAAAACAAATAATTAAAATAAAATAATATAACAATTATTAAATAATTAAAATAAATTATTTACATAAGATGACATTTAGTCGAAACGTGCCGAAGCAGTGTGTGCATGCATGCAAGAGAGAGAGAGATCGAGATCTAATTGATTTTAGATGGCCAAATGTATTTTGGGGATATATATTTAACATTAAGAGTATATTGATTAAAAAGATGTTATTTTATATAGGCTACTGTATACCATGCTTGCTATGATTTCTGTGCTGAGAATTCCACCACATGGGGAAAAAATTAATAATTGCTTATATTTTCACTTGTTCTGGGCAAGAGCTTGTTTTTTGTTTGTTTTTTTTTTCTGACCAGGTTGCTTGTTTCTCTTGTGAAATCTGGCAACACTGCAACTGGGATTTTACCCACCCTTAGCACAGAGTACTGTCATTTTAAAAAGAACATTATTAACTGTCCTTTAAATTCATTCTAACCAATTACTAATTTGAAAGGAGGCAGCGGAACACCAAAACCGGAACAGAAAAATACAGTTTCTGCCTAGAACGAACCGAAATGAAAAACATTTTGTTTTTAGTCCCTGCATTATAATAATTAACTTGACTGGACAATAATAAATTATATTCAGCTGGGTTCCAAAAATATAAGAAGTTGTTCATTCAAAAAAAAAAAAAAAAAAATGTTGTACAAATATATGTAGGTAAATATTGCATTTTTATTACTCTGTAGTTGTATTGGTGCATATATTATATGTATATATTTATATTATAAATTAAATGCCATTGTTTTAATTTAGAAAAAAAAACTGTGGAAAACATGCCTTCATTATCTTTATCTAGTTTAATGAAATAGTTTTACTTTTTTAAATATGTTGAATCTACTTGGCTGCAATATTTGGACGAATAGAAAATTATGATTTAAAATGTAATTTCTCAGCAAATAAACAATTATCATTATATTCAATATATCGACTATCGTCAACAGGCTGAAAAACATAGAGATATAATTTCAGCTCAGTGAAATAAAATATAAAGACAGATATATGATTTCATGTGTAAAGAATTTATACTGTGAGAGAAAAAATATTAAGTGTGATATCATAAAAGAACATATTGTTATATTTCTGGAGAAATAACTGGAAAATATTTACTTAAGTCAATTGCACATCTTTTTTCCCCTACCCAGTATTAGAGCAATATTAGATGTATAAACCGGACAAGAAACATTTCCAATTCAATTAAAAAGTATTTATATAGCACCTTTCACAATAAATATTGTTCCAAAACAATTTTACAGAGAACATTGCCTTACAAACCGCAGTGAGCATCTTACAGGCAACTGTTGTGAGAAGAAACAACTAAGTACAAACTATTCATGAAAGTGTGTGTGTTGCAAGGAAGGAAAGATGAACAGTTTTGTTTTTTGTTTTTCACAAAACTATATGCAGATTTGTTTTCATTTATAGTACATAAAAATCTATGGTTGTCAATATTTTGATATTATTTCTTTTTCTTTTTTCTTTTTTTTTTTTTTTTCAGAACCCCAGCACCCTCTACGTTTAATGGTGTTTACACACATGGTTTGATTGTTTGGTCCGAACCAGAGTTCGATAAGAGATGTAAAGAACATGAGCTTCCCTTTGAAGGTGATTTATTTGTAGCTATGAGAAATGCATTATAGTATAATAACTGTGACTGGAAACATGCAAAGCTGCAAATTATAGGGGAGACCGGTGTGTGAATTTGACCCTCCAAAATAAATGTTCATTATCATCACATTTTTGTTATAGCTCTCAGGTAAACAAGTGAAGTTCAGTTGTGACAACCTGCCCCGCTATTGGGGCAAGTTTGGGTGTGCACTAAAAGCTCTAGTGTGAAAGCGCCCTGAAATGTATTAGAGTATCATATAATTAGCATCATGTATATGTCATGAATCAATTGTGAGTTGAGTTTTTGCCTATGCAGAGTGTTTCAAATCAGTACATTATGAGGTGTCATTTCAGCTAGCAAGGCTTTGTTTTTTCTTAAACTGAGTCTAGACATTGGCAGATAAAGCCAGTGGAAGGGCTTTTGAAGGTCAGAGCAAACAGAACAGCGACTCCTGCAAGTTGAGAGAGAAAAAATGTTGCCGTCAATAATGCATGGCATTAATTAGATGGTACTTAATGGAAATGGTTTCATATTGGCTTCTGGTCTCTCAAGGCAACATCACATTGCACCTTTAATACAGATTAATACTTAATATGTGTTTCTAATTAATTGTTTATTCAATACGATCATCCCTTTTCAAACTTAACACAACTCCATGCCTCCCTCGACACTCAAACACAATAAAGATTCAATTTCAGCTGATTTCTCTAGATACAGATGTCACTCTAATGTAGTTTGAGCTGATACAATTTGGCTTGTTTGGTTCTTGCTCAGTTCAGTTAGGGGGAAAGCACAAAGAATAAATTGTACCCAGATTTAGACAAATTTACAGCTCAAGGAACAAACATTTATACTGACAAATGCATGTAAATGTAAGTTTAAAGTGTTTTACGTTAATGCTTTTAAACTCTCCATTCTGCTAGCCTGCTAGACTTTCACTGTGTCAATGTTGTGGAAAAAACTTACTAAAAGTAGCAATGCTGCTAACTTAACCATATTTTACCAGAAGATACAAATGGTGGGTTTCAAAATAAAATTGCTCATAAATTTTTACCAATATGTGGTGCTGTCACAAAATGTATACTGGATTGTCAAGGCATGGTCCTAATGATACATGCAAAGTTTCATGTCAATATGTTAAAGCATTGCTGAGATACAGACTAAGATCCTTTAGATCCTGTCATCAAATTCAATGACGTGTTAAACAAGAGCGTTTTAACCAATCAAAAAGCATGGTCTCGCCCCAAACTTCTCAGGTACCTTCAGGGCACGGTGCCGATGAAACATACCAAGTTTCATAATGATACAAAAATGTGTATCATTACAGAATTTTATGGCAAAATTGCAAATGGTCGATGCCCAATATAGCCGACATAGGAATATAGGGTATCATTCGACTCCATATGCCCCAAGGAATCCAAAGAGACCAGTCTCATGATTTAAGGCCAAACTATTCAGAAGTTATGAGCAAAAATAGCCATTTTCCATATTTTTTGGTCAGTAGGGGATGGCGATAGCAAATACCATGTTTTGTTTCATTTCGCCAAAGTGTTGCTAAGATATAGCTTCACAACCACTTTGCCGCTCACTAACAAACTCATTGATGTGTTTTATGAGAAAAGTTTGGTCTATCAAAAAAATGTCTTCATGGTCTGTATATGATCAGAGCAACATTTGAACGCTCTAGGAGGATTTCCAAAAAGTAGATTTTTCTGGAAATTTAAAATGGTGGAAAATCTAGTAACCATGGCGTCCATTCGACTCCTCATGAGCCAAGATTTACACTTCTAGATCACACTGTTCAAACGTTATAAGCCAAAACATAAGTGCAACTTTGAACTGTTGGTGGCATTAGAGGGTTTGAGTTAGAGACTCCAAATTAGCCATGAGGAAGGTTCAGACTCACCCCTACAAGTGTGCCAAACTTTTTACAGTGTGGATCGATGGGCTGCCATAGACTCCCAGTCAGAGGATGAAGAAGAACACTAACAACCACATGTAATGTAGCCACTTACTTTTTATTAGTAACTAGTTGTGTAGCTTGCTTCTTTTTTAAAAGGGTAGTTTGACTGTAGTTTAACTACTTTAAACTGACTTGGGACACTACAGTTTCAAAGTGGTTTCTCCAATACAGGTAACTATTCTCTCTAAACATTCTTCACGATCATCTCAAAATTATTGTCTGAGCTAATCACAGACATTTGGTTGTTCACTCCATCAGTTATCTGTGGAAATCTCTAATGTGAGTTTATAATTCAGGAGATAGTTGGCAATCATTATCAGTATTTGTGAAGATATTTATGTCAAGTGGACTCATTATCATTCACCTTCAGCTGATTCTGAAGGGTCTCTGCTAAACTCCAGATGTGCAGACGCAGACACAGGCAGACAGCTGCATGTGTGTTTGTCCAAAAGTGCTCTGCTAAGCTGCTTTATTCCCTGGAGCAGTGCACCCCTCCACACGCATCTGTTTAGTGGGTGTGAGCGGGCGTGGCCGTGTGCTGCCCATCTGCTGTGGGCACCGCATTGATTAGTGCTGCTCCCGATATGCTAAAAGTCCTGAATCAGCGTGTCTGACCTCCGTGATCTGCATGCTCAAGGTCATCTGTGATCACAGCAATGCAAACTGCAGCACAGACAAGACCGCCCGACAGCAACACGTCAATCAAACTCACTGACCGAGAGTCTGATGGAAAGTAGGGATGGGCGATACCACTTATTTTCTTTTCGATCTGATACCAATAATTTCAAGTCCAAGATTGTCGATACCAATACAGATACTTCTATTAAATAGATTATTATTATTTTTATTTTTTTCTTGGGGTAAAATGGGTAATTTAAAATATAATTTTTAGTCATAATTCAAGTATTTTTATTTTTTTTTACATTTGTGAGCCTAAACAGAAAATTATTAGACTTCTGTTTAGTTTACACTTACATATATATATATATATATATATATATAATTCACTCAATGGTGCTGCGGCATCGCGTTAGTAGATAAAAAAGTTCCGGGTCAAAAGCCTACTCGTTGTTCTGGCGGCCATCATATCATCACTTATTTAAAATTTAGTATACATTCTAGCATTTTTTTTCAGTTATCCAATGGCAATGTTAAATTCATAAACTATAACTTTAATTCTACCATCAATTACTTGCATTGTTTGATCTCCATTCACAAATTAAAATGTAAAAATATATATATTTTTCACAATATAGCTGCAAGCAGCAATTACAGGGCCAAGCACCTAAATGATCTACAGGCCTATTTGACCAACAGGACCCACAGAGTGGATATGATGTACATTGAAATTGAACACTGGTTTATGGGCCACACCAAGTAGGATTTGAACCTGTACTGTACCTTTCCAATCTCCAGTCCAGCACAAAATCTACTGTAACACACAGCAACAACATTAACAGTCATCAAAGCAAAAACCAATATTGTCAGAAGAAAGGTGCAAAAATTTAACTTTTAGGGGTACAACAGCTTGTCACTGGGGCTCTACCCTCAAAGGTACACTTACTGTACCCTTTTTACACCTTAATGTACTAATATGTACCCTTTAGGGACAGATAAGGTTAAAATACATTCCAATTGAATGTAAAGGGTACAGTGGGTGTACCGTTGAGGGTACTGCCCCAGTGACAAGCTGTTGTACCCCTAAAGGTACAATGTTTGCAAAAATTTTTCTCACAGTGAAATTGAGAGTACAAACAACTTGAAACTGCTCTGGTACACTCAGGAAATTATGTCGATGACACATACCATTTGACACAAGTGTTCAAACTATATATCATTTTTTAATAAAGTTCAAAATGGCAGAGAGGCAATAAGGTTGATGTTGGAAAAATCTGTATAATTGAAATCCTCATGACCCAAGGAATCTGTAGACACCAACCTCATTTTATGCAAAACTGTTTAAAAATTAAGGGCAAAAAAAGAAAGTCATTTTTGAGATTTCTTGACCCATAGTACCATCAGATCATGGTCCTAATGAAGCATACCCAGTTTCATTTTGATAGAACAAACCGTTGCCGAGATACAGTGTGACACACTGTTACGTTGTCATTGTTAACTTCACTTTAAAAGTTATATGCAAAAGGAAAGTGAATTTTTGAAATGGTGGTGGTGCTATAGAGGTCTTTTGCGGTGCATGGCCTGGGTATCTCAGCGAGTATTGACGCTGACTTCCACCCCTGGAGTAGCGAGTTCAAATCCAGGGCGTGCTGAGTGACTCCAGCCAGGTCTCCTAAGCAACCAAATTGGCCCAGTTGCTAGGGAGGGTAGAGTCACATGGGGTAATCTCCTTGTGGTCGCTATAATGTGGTTCTCACTCTCGGTGGGGCATGTGGTGAGTTATGCGTGGACGCTGCGGAGAATAGCGTGAAGCCTCCACATGCACTACGTCTCCACGGTAACGCGCTCAACAAGCCACGTGATAAGATGCGCAGATTGACGGTCTCAGACGCGGAGGCAACTGAGATTCATCCTCCGCCACTCGGATTGAGGTGACTCACTACACCACCACGAGGACTTAGAGCGCATTGGCAATTGGGCAATCCAAATTGGGGAGAAACCTCTTCTTAATATTATTAACTCCTCATTATCCTTCTCTTAAGAAAATTTAAGATAGCAGTTATTAAACCACTTATTAAGAAGCCACAGCTGGATCCTGAAGAACTGGCTAATTATAGACAGATCCGTTTATGTCAAAAATACTTGAAAAGGTAGTGTTCTCCCAACTATATTCATTTTTACAATTCTTTTTTTATAAATGAACAATTTCAGTCAGGATTTAGGCCACATTACAGTACAGAGACTGCACTTATCAGAGCCACAAATGACTTGCTCTTATCTGACATTATCTTGAATATGCTGGAGAATGATGTTGGCATATGTAGACATGCATTAGCATGGTTTAGGTCCTATTTATCTGACCGCTACCACATTGTCTGTGTAAATGAGGAATTGTCAGATCAAATTAAAGTTAAGTATGGAGTGCCATAGGGATCAGATTTAGGGCCTCTGCTTTTCTCCTTAAATATGCTTCCCCTAGGAGACTTTATCAGGAACCGTGGAGTTAGTTCCCTATCTGTCACTCACTCGACGTTGTGTCGATTTAGTGACACTAGGGGTCACTCTTGGGAGCCCGAGACACCTCTGGTCTTTGATAAAAGGCCAATGAAAATTGGCAAGTGGTATTTGCATACCACTCCCCCGGACATACGGGTATAAAAGGAGCTGGTATGCAACCACTCATTCAGATTTTCTCTTCGGAGCCGAACGGTCATACTCACTGAGCTGAATTCCCACAACTGTTTATTCACCTCTGCTGGATCTGACGGCGCATTTCAGTGGCTTCTCCCCCTCTGCACTGGTGCACTGCAGAGAATGCCCCTGGGTGCTTCGGCAGAAATAAAAGAGTATATTTCTCTAAAAGAGTATATTTCTCTAAAAGAGCGGCACACATGGAAAGTCTTTTTAAAGACGCGTCTTTCTAAAGATGATTTTACGATTGTGTTATTCCTGGTTGCGCTCATTATCTCTCACCTTCTGACGGTCATGATCACTGTCTTTCATGTCTGAGCACTGCTCACGTGGAGACAGCGTTCGTGGATGATCATGTTCTCATTGCAAGGACATGTCCATGGCAACGTTGCGGTCGCGGCTCGCCTTCGTAAGAAAGCAAGCCACCCCAGAGGCTCCCCGCCTTGGTCCTTTTACCCATGGGTATGAGGCCAGCGCGGCTAGCACTGGGGGCAATTTGGGGACACCAATGGGACCGGCTCTGCCGGGTATCCCCCCGCGGACCTCCCATTCCCCAGCACGCTCGTCTGCCCCGATCGTGCTTCTGGATGAGTCCGCCGGCGCGTCTCATGGCGAGTTCGACCTCTTATTCGGAACCCGTGAAAGTGATGAGCTCTCGAGCGCAGCATCGGAGAGCGGGCTCGTCCAGTCGGAAGCCTCAGCTGGGCTCCTCTCTTTGGGGACAATTGCCCAGTCACAGGCTGACGCGGAGATGACGACATGCTTTCCCGGGCAGCCGCGAGTGTCGGCTAGAGTGGAACCCTCTGCTCTTTCCTGAACCCTCGTGGCTCGGTGATTGGTTCCTGGGCTCACGGCACTGTTCAAAGCCACGCCCCGTCCCTGTTCCTTTCTTCCCGGAAGTGCATGAAGAGCTGACAAGGTCGCGGGAGGCACTTTTTACTGCCCGGTCCAGATCTTTTCAGCTTCCCCGATGGTGGGGCGGCCAAAGGCTATTCGGCAATCACCCGGTGGATAAAGGCGCTCGTGGTGCACCTATGCCCGCAGAGCACCGCCACCTGGGTGCCCAAAGCCCCCGTCCAAGGCCTGTAGGTTTATGTTGTCTCTGAAGGCCAAGGCCTACGGTGCCGCTGGACAAGCCGCCTCTGCCCTGCATGCCATGGCTCTCCTGCAAGTCCGCCAAGGCGCTAAAGGAACTGCGCTTGGCGACCGACCTCGCACTCCGAGCGACGGAGGTCACGGCGTGGTCTCTCGGGCGGACGATGGCCACACTAGTGGTCCAGGAGCGCCACCTTTGGCTCAACCTGGTCGAGATGGGCGAGGCCGACAGTTCCTTGCTGCCCCCATTTCCCAGGCTGGCCTGTTCGGCGACACCGAGGACTTTGCCCAGCAGTTCTCGATAGTGGAGCAGTAGACGGATGCTAGCCGGCATATCCTGCCCCGGCGCGGCTCAAGATCCTGCTCTCCGTCTACTCATCACCACGGGCGTCCCCCTGCGGTGACTGCACCGACTCCGCCGCAGGTGGTAGACACGATCACTCAGGCTAGGGCCCCCTCTACGAGGCGCCTGTATGCCTTTAAGTGGCGTCTGATCGCTAAGTGGTGCTCTTCCCATCGGGAAGACCCCAGAGATGCGCAGTTGGATCAGTGCTTTCCTTCCTGCAGGAGAGGTTGGAAGGGAGGCTGTCCCCTTCCACCTTTAAGGTGTACGTTGCCGCCATAGCAGCACACCACGACGCAGTCGACGGTAAGTCCTTAGGGAAGCACGACCTGATCATCAGGTTCCTGAGAGGTGCCAGGAGGCTGAATCCCTCCAGACCATTCCTCGTTCCCTCATCGGACCTCTCTGTAGTTCTTCAGGGTCTACAGAGAGCCCCCTTTGAGCCTTTGCAGTCAGCCGAGCCTAAGGCACTCTCCTTGAAGACTGCCCTCCTGACTGCGCTCACTTCCATCAAGAGGGTAGGTGACCTGCAAGCGTTCTCTGTCAGCGAAACATGCCTGGAGTTCGGTCCGGGTTACTCTCACGTTATCCTGAGACCCTGACCGGGCTATGTGCCCAAGGTTCCCACCACCCCTTTAGGGACCAGGTGGTGAACCTGTAAGCACTGCCCCAGGAGGAGGCAGACCCAGCCCTGTCGTCGCTGTGTCCGGTGCGTGCTTTACGCATCTATTTGGATCGCACGCAGAGCTTTAGGATCTCTGAGCAGCTCTTTGTCTGCTTTGGTGCACAGCGGAAAGGAAGTGCTGTCTCCAAGCAGAGGATCACCCACTGGCTCATTGACGCCATAACTATGGCAAATCACGCCCAGGACATGCAGCCCCCGGTAGGGCTACAAGCCCATTCTACCAGGGGTGTAGCGGCTTCCTGGGCCCTGGCCAGGGGTGCCTCTCTAACAGACATTTGCAGAGCAGCAGGCTGGGCAACACCCAACACCTTTGCAAGGTTCTACAACTTCTGGGTGGAACCGGTTTCGTCCCAGGTAGTGGCACGCAATACAAGTGGATAAGCCTGGGATAGCCGGCTGGGTGTATCGCTTGCACATAGCGCCTTCCACCTCCTTTTGAGCTGAATATGTGCGCCATTAATTCCCAGTAGTGTTCACAAGTTTTGTTCCCTGGTTGACTTCCTCCGATCCCCATGGCAGTCGAGTTTTTGGAGAGACTCGCTGCCGACCCAGTACACGTGCTAACTAAGAGTCCTGTTCTGGGGTAGGTGCTCCGCATGTGGCAGTTCCCTGTAAGGCTAACCCCATGCGATGTATATCTTCCGCTAATTCGTTTCCCCGTTGGCAAACTGTATCTTCCTTGGGCAGAGCCCCTCTGCCCCAGTCTCCATGTTTGTAGTAACTCCTCCCCCATTGGGTAGGATCTACCTTGAAGACTCTCCACATGGTTGGAAAGACCATGTGATGTATTCTTCCACTTAAATACCCCCCCCCTCTTTGGGCGAGGTGTGGTCCCTGCAGTGTCTTCCCCTTGTGAGGGACACCCCCCGACTAGACCTGGCGGCCCAGTCAGATAATCCCACTTCTTTTTTAGGGAGTGGAAAAAAGAGAAAGGGAAAAGAGGCCACGACTGGGTTAAGCCTGTCTCTATCTCTTGGGTAGTCGACTTGTCCCCAAAGGGCCGTTCGACACTCATAACTATGTTGGGGGAGGTTACGTGTCGACCTGGTGTGCTGACTATGAGGCACACAGTAGTCTGCCCACCACACACCGCCAGTTCACTTAGCACAGTTCAGCCAATTGTGGCGTTTCGTATTGGGACCCCTAGTGTCACTACATCGACACAACGTCGAGTGAGTGACAGATAGGGAACGTCATGGTTACTTGTGTAACCTCCATTCCCTGATGGAGGGAACGAGACGTTGTGTCCCTCCTGCTACAACGCTGAACTACCCGCTGAACTGGCCGGACCTTATATAGGCTCCTCAGCATAAAACCTGAATGAGTGGTTGCATACCAGCTCCTTTTATACCCATATTTCCGGGGGAGTGGCATGCAAATACCACTCACCAATTTTCATTGGCCTTTAATCAAAGACCAGAGGTGTCTCAGGCTCCCAAGAGTGACCCCTAGTGTCACTACTCGAAACAACGTCTCGTTTCCTCCATCAGGGAATGGAGGTTACACAAGTAACCATGACGTTACACTTTACAAGAAGGTTCCATTTGTTAACATTAATACATGTACAGGTGCATCTCAATAAATTAGAATGTCGTGGAAAAGTTCATTTATTTCAGTAATTCAACTCAAATTGTGAAACTCGTGTATTAAATAAATTCAATGCACACAGACTGAAGTAGTTTAAGTCTTTGGTTCTTCTAATTGTGATGATTTTGGCTCACATTTAACAAAAACCCACCAATTCACTATCTCAAAAAATTAGAATATGGTGATATGCCAATCAGCTAATCAACTCAAAACACCTGCAAATGTTTCCTGAGCCTTCAAAATGGTCTCTCAGTTTGGTTCACTAGGCTACACAATCATGTGGAAGACTGCTGATCTGACAGTTGTCCAGAAGACAATCATTGACACCCTTCACAAGGAGGGTAAGCCACAAACATTCATTGCCAAAGAAGCTGGCTGTTCACAGAGTGCTGTATCCAAGCATGTTAACAGAAAGTTGAGTGGAAGGAAAAAGTGTGGAAGAAAAAGATGCACAACCAACCGAGAGAACCGCAGCCTTATGATTGTCAAGCAAAATCGATTCAAGAATTTGGGTGAACTTCACAAGGAATGGACTGAAGCTGGGGTCAAGGCATCAAGAGCCACCACACACAGACATGTCAAGGAATTTGGCTACAGTTGTTGTATTCCTCTTGTTAAGCCACTCCTGAACCACAGACAACGTCAGAGGCATCTTACCTGGGCTAAGGAGAAGAAGAACTGGACTGTTGCCCAGTGTTCCAAAGTCCTCTTTTCAGATGAGAGCAAGTTTTGTATTTCATTTGGAAACCAAGGTCCTAGAGTCTGGAGGAAGGGTGGAGAAGCTCATAGCCCAAGTTGCTTGAAGTCCAGTGTTAAGTTTCCACAGTCTGTGATGATTTGGGGTGCAATGTCATCTGCTGGTGTTGGTCCATTATGTTTTTTTAAAACCAAAGTCACTGCACCCGTTTACCAAGAAATTTTGGAGCACTTCATGCTTCCTTCTGCTGACCAGCTTTTTAAAGATGCTGATTTCATTTTCCAGCAGGATTTGGCACCTGCCCACACTGCCAAAAGCACCAAAAGTTGGTTAAATGACCATGGTGTTGGTGTGCTTGACTGGCCAGCAAACTCACCAGACCTGAACCCCATAGAGAATCTATGGGGTATTGTCAAGAGGAAAATGAGAAACAAGAGACCAAAAAATGCAGATGAGCTGAAGGCCACTGTCAAAGAAACCTGGGCTTCCATACCGCCTCGGCAGTGCCACAAACTGATCACCTCCATGCCACGCCGAATTGAGGCAGTAATTAAAGCAAAAGGAGCCCCTACCAAGTATTGAGTACATATACAGTAAATTAACATAATTTCCGGAAGGCCAACAATTCACTAAAAATGTTTTTTTTATTGGTCTTATGATGTATTCTAATTTTTTGAGATAGTGAATTGGTGGGTTTTTGTTAAATGTGAGCCAAAATCATCACAATTAAAAGAACCAAAGACTTAAACTACTTCAGTCTGTGTGCACTGAATTTATTTAATACACGAGTTTCACAATTTGAGCTGAATTACTGAAATAAATGAACTTTTCCATGACATTCTAATTTATTGAGATGCACCTGTAGGTATCACAAACTAACAATAAACAATATATTTTATTCAGCATTTATTCATCTTTGTTAACGTTAGTTTATAAAGTTAGTTCATAGTTCATTAACTAATGTTAAGAAATACCAATAACCAAGATAAATAAATGTTGTAAAAGTAATGTTCATTGTTAGTTCATGTTCACTATTGTAGTTAACTAATGTGAACAAATGGAACCTTACTGTAAAGTGTTACCAGATCTTGTTATTAAGGGCTGTTTTTGGAACAACACAAAGTGGATTTTAGTCCTTTATGTTGCAACTTGCTGCATTAATAAGGAATTCAAATGATACACGTTCATAGGTGTGCATATATTGCCTATTTTACAACAGCTATGAGCAAGGCTCATCCAGTCAGAATATAGAGCCAAAACTATCCGTTTTGTAATAGTTTATATTAGTTTTACTAGTTTGAGTCTTTTCTTTTAAATTCAGGTATTACATAATGTGAAGCTGTTTTTGCACTGATGTCAGACTTATTCATTTGAAATGAATAATGAATAATCGTATCTTGTGGATAAGATTCCATTATTCCATCATTTCCATAAATAAGAAGTAAGTAATCCATAAGATTAAGTATCTTTTATTTGTAAGTATTTAATTAACTGGATTATGCCAAAAAATAAAAATAAAAATAAAAAAAATAAATAAAAAAAGGCATTACCACATGGTTATTTGATATATTTTGTTGAATTTCCAGCAAAAATAACTATATAGTTATTTATACAATATTTAGTTCTGGTCATCTAATCTGATTGGAAGAAGTGTTCCAAGAGTGCTGATATTTAGTTTAAAAGCACCCTTTTTCTCACTGTTTGTATCAATTGTATCACCATATTATTATAATCATAAAGGTTTAATGTGTGTCATATTGGGGTACATGGTTGGCCGCTGTGTCTGAGGGGGTCTGCTGGTGCCGTAGGCAGGAACAGCTTTGCAAGCAGATGCTGGCAACATGTTGTATGGGACAAACGTCCTGAGGCTCCGTCCAATCCCAGCGTTGCAGATGAACTGTGCCTAGCGGACAGACCACGCTGCTTTTATCCCGGGAAGAGACCGGTCAGATTAGATTGAAGCGCAGGGGAGGGATATTTAATTCAATCGGGCATGTGGTGCTCACAAAATCAATCTGTGTCTGTATCAGGCCATCCATATATCTGTGTGTTTGTAATCTCACAAACCTGAGCAGAATTTGGTGTTGTGTTTGCGTGTCTTTGTTTTCCTTTGGCCTGTATCTTAGCACCATTTCTGTACTTTCACAAATGTGTGATATTTACACTGGCCCCCAAAAGTATTTGGATGCTTGAGTCACACTTAAAAATGTATGAATGTCTTTGCATTATATAACAAATTATCAAATCATGTGGCATTTATTTTAAAGATATCACAAGAAAAACAAAAGTAACAACAAGCAATCATTATCATTGATATGCAAAAAACAAAACAAAAAAAAAAAGGAAATAAATGAGTAAAAAAATATGCTGCACATTACAGACGCAATTTAAGGGTATGGTCGAAACATTATTTTATATGTATTTATTGGTTTGGCACATGGTATGGTGTCACAGTGGTGTGGTTTCTGGGGGCCGCATGGCACTAATGAGAGGTTGTTACAAAGCATTAATTAGCTCTTTAGGCTTTGCTAATCTCATTACGTGCAGTAGTGCTAGTAAGCGTCTGATTTAACAGTTGTCACTATACCTTCCTGGGTGAAAGACTGACAGATTGTCCATGGAGAACATGGTGTCTGGGACTCACAACACATCTATGTGTGTGTCCATACATGTGTGTGTGTCCATGCTCTGTGATTAGAACCTCATTTGACTTCAGAACCAGATACATTACACCTCAGTTAACACTATTTAACACATAGGCCACATAAACTGATAATTGAAATATGTTTTGACATTTGTTATGATGGTGTTATGGTAGTTGAGACACATGAAGGAAGAGGTTATTCCAGAAAATACAGAGTCAATGCTGAAAAATCCCACTTAACTAATAGTGTTTTGGAACATGGTAACTAGTTTCTAGCTGGTCCAAATTTATTATTGACTGGTTGGCCAGCTGACATGTTCCAAAACCAGCCTAATCACCTGATTTGTTGCAGGTCCAAGATGGTTGACTAGCTTGGACTAGCTACCATTTTCCAAAACACAGCTGCCAACTTAAACAGGATATTCCAGCTGGGAATCCTCCTTGCTGGTGGTCACCATTGGCATTCCTGATAGCATTCTTCACAGATTCTCTCCCTCAAGAACAGTTTTCATCCTGCAATTGCCACTCTAAACCTGTCAATGCCAAACTGTGTGACTTTTTTTCACACTATTATTTCAAGGACCTTTGGTGGAAATACTCAAATATGACGTCGGTATTACTGTGAGGTTTGTTTTATATTGATTTGACTGTGGCACCAAGCACTTGTGATCCTATTATGTATTCAGACAGTTTAGTCTTGTAAATTATCATTGAGGTAAGTGGCAAGGTGAAAGTCTCTATTGTATTTCTGCCTGTCATATCACAAAAACCTCTCGCTGTCGACACGACTGAGACACTTATAGAAGGTTTTGGTGTCCTTTTGGTGAGTGGAAACAGCCATTGATCATATTTGCAGTCAAAGATCAATATATCGACAGACTTTTCTTTAGTTAACTCTTCAAATGAAGTGTGCCCTGAACATTAGGGTGTGAAAGGTTAAACAGTTTGACCTGCATGAAAGTTTTCACAGAGGCGCCGTGTGTTTTTGATGTGTGTGGGATGACTATGTCAAACAGCACCATTGGGACAGCAGCTCAAAGTGTGACCTCTAGGAGCACACAGCTTCATCTGTCTCTGATGTTGCAAACATTTACTTCATATTAAAGCTGTGTTACCATGCTTAATCTACCAAGAGAATGCATACATCAGAGATACACAGTGGACAAACAACACATATGGTCAAAAGTATGTGTACCCCCAAACACCATGCTCATATATAATGACTGAATATTTTTAACTAGACTCCATTTCTTTGCTTTGACTTTGACCTGACATGTTCGAACAGAAAAAAAAGGGCCTCCAAAAACTGTTGCCACAAAGTTAGAAACACAAATTCTCTAGAATGTCATTGTATGCTGTGGAGCAGTCAGATTTTTCTTCACTGGAAATAAGGGGCCTAATCAAACCAATCAATTTACAAGGGGGTTTCCACATAGTGTATGACTGTAAGCATATAACATAACCTTACAGACCACTTTGCGAACTGAACTTGATAAGGTAAGCATAACTATTAGTGTTGATTACATTTGATTTGAACAACTCCTAACCATTAAAACTGTGCTATTTAACTAATCCTGTGTACCTCAAATCATGCAGCTTGTCAAAGAGAAATGTGAAGTTATTTTCTAAAGGTGCGTCTCACTCAGCTCCCTAGGTCCCTATGTCGTGAATCAGTATATCATGAACACAAATTTGGGCACTGGCAAGTGTGACGATCCACTGAACACTGGGACACTTATGACTCAGTTACCAGTGACACGATTAGGAGGTTGCGCATTCAAGCGCAGCAGGTATTAATCAACAACATCGCAGTAAAAATGACACTACAGTATAGTGCATTTTCGTTGTAGACAGTAAAACAGTACAGTGCTATTATGAAAGATAAATTACATAAATTAACTAATAAAAATACAAAGTACATTTTCAATCTTCTTCTAACAACTATAATATTTGAAAGATTGTTTCCCTTTCATCATGCTCATCATGGATGAAACGTAATTACAAACAACATCTCTTTTAAGGAGAAAATAAGGGTTTGACATCATATATTTACACTTGCATTTGTCTTCTGATGCCTTGAGTGACTTCAGAAGATATGATGACATTTCCAGTAAGGAAACATCAATGCTTCCTGGTTTTTACACTGCATTCTCTGAATTTTTAGGGAGCCGGAATGATTTTGTGATTTTGACTACTGAACTAGGAAGCAGACTGAGATGAAAGAGATCAGGGGTGAGTTTCCCAAAAGCATCTTTAGCCAACTATGGTTGCAAACTCCATAGTGACCAACATAGTTCAATGATTTGTTCTTGAATCCATAGTCCCAACGAACATTTGCAAACAGCATCGCAAAGTTGTGTGGTTGGAACTACAGCTCTCCACCCAATGTGATCACACAGGAAGTTGGCATGTTGTTTCCGAATGGCATTCGCCTCATCATGCTGAGTTTCTGACTAGCTCCATCCCCCATCAGACATCTTTACATCAGTTCCAATGTATTTACCTTCTTCTGTGGCGCAATCAGAAGTGTGTTGCGTCAGCTATGTGGGAGACTTGAGTTCTTGTCCTGTGTTGAAACCTGGAAGTAATCATGTTTGCATGAGTGATGAGTTAAATTCAGATGTTCCATTTACATTTTTACTTCACTGATGGTTTGGTTTAGGTTTGGGTTTGGGGGGTAGAGTTAATAAAATATGCATTTCTCTTCACTGTATTATTACATCCTTTACATTTAAAAACAACTCGCTTTGGTCACGTGACACCATGCAAGAAGCAGACATGTGAGCGACGAGCTCTGCGCACTTTGCTAAATTTTTTATTATTTTTATGTTATAATCTGGTGAAATTTGATACACCCAGTTACACATTTGCTCTTTGAGGAAAAACATGGCAAAGAAGTCAAAATCCTCAGGCTCTGGAGACATTAAAAGACACTTACGTGTTCAGGATGAAAGCCCCGACAGACCTACAGACCGGGGACTCGATTTGGATGGCACGGCGGGAGAGGTGATCCAGCGTCAGTTGTCCAACATGTCGGTGATGTTGACGAAGGTTCTTGCTGACTTGGAGGATCTCGCTGTAATACGTCAATCGATTACGGCGATGGAAATAAAATTCTCTGAGTTAGTTACAAGAGTGACTGATGTTGAGAGACGAATCGACTGTCTGGAATCTTCGGAGAGGGAATTAACCGTTAATCCGCCCGTGACCAAAGTTGATTTGGAACATCTCCTTGAAAAGCTTGAAGATCTTGAGAATAGAAGCCGCAGGAATAACGTTTGAATTGTCGAAATTCCTGAGCATGAGGAGGGCAGAGATATGGTGAAATTCCTAGATGAACTTTTCCCGAGTCTGCTCGACATAACAGGCCACAAGCTGGAAATCGAGCATGCTCACAGAGACCCAGCTCACAGATTTGCTGAGGGAGATAGGCCCCGATCAATTCTGGCCAGATTTCTGAGATCATCCGATAAAGATCTTGTGTTGCGCCAGGCAAGGAGCAAAGGGAAGCTTTCTTGGAAGAATCATAATATTTTACTTTTAACTTTGCGAGTTCAATAAGAGAGAAACGCGATCGGTTCAAGGAATGTAAGAAACTCTTACATCAGTGAAATGTCACTTTTGCTCTGATGTTTCCTGCCAAACTGAGAATAGAAATGAAGGACGGTCGCAAAGTATTACATGTCCCAATCAGGCAATGTCTTTTATTGAATCAATGGGTGAGTAAAGCATTGGGTGTTTCTCATGTGAGTGGGTCGACTCGCTGTACTTACTCTGGCTTTTGAGGAAGCTGGGTGTCATTTTGGTTTCTTTTTTCTTTTTGTGTTGGCTCCGCCGAGTGGCTGGAGTTTGTTTTGTGAATCATGCTTATTCCTCCTGCTGGCTGGAGTTTGTTTTGTTGAGTATTTTTACAGGACATTGGAATGATTACGTCATCCGCTGAACTCATAACAGCTGGCTCACTGAATGTTCGTTTGTCTGTCCGAGGAATCTGAACGGTTTTATATCAGCTGGAATTTGTTTTGTGGAAGATTACGCCTTTGAGACAGTTCTGTGAATGAATCTACATGTTCTTTGTGTTCATTCTACCTATTGGCTGGGGTTTATTTTACAAAGTATTTTCTGTTATGTCATTTTGCCTCACAAATTTGTGAGGCAAAATTGAGCAATCCGATGGCAAAGTTGTCGTGGGAACTCGTGGGCGTTCATGGACCTTTTGAGCTTAGAGGGATTGTCGCCAGTTGGCGCTTTCATGCGCGGGGTTAATGCACATGTTTTTCTTTTTTCTGTTTGTTTTTTTCGGGGGGAAGTTCGGGGTTTGATTGTTTCACTAATGGGGAATGTGGTCTGTATAATTTTGTTTTTGACACACAATTTATTATTTCTACTATATCAATATGTCAGTTGTTAATATGAGTTGATTATCTCTCTCCACATGGAATGTAAATGGGTTGGGGCACCCCATAAAAATAAGGAAGGTTATTACTTTTCTTAAAGGTAAGAAATATGATATAATGTTTCTTCAAGAAACACATCTCTCCCCGCAGGAAGCTTAAAAATTTGGGAAGATATGGGGTGGACATGTTTTTTTTAGTGCTGGCTCAAGTAAGAGCAAGGGAGTCATTATATTGATTAATTAACATCTACAATTCAAATGTCTCAAACAGACTAAGGATAAATTAGGGAGAGTCATTATTGTTTTAGCTGAAATTCAAGGGCAAAGGTTGATTTTGGCTAATATTTATGAACCTAACGCTGATGATAAGGGCTTTTTTATAGATCTTGAAGGGATGCTGCAAACCGATGGCACCCCTCATGATATAATATTGGGAGGAGACTTTAATCTTTTGATGGAGACTCTCACAGTGAAGCAAAAGTGTGTAAACCCCCTAGAGCAACATTGATGCTTCACAGGATGTGTAAAAATGTTGGTCTTATGGATATTTAGAGACTTTTGAACCCATCTGGTAGGGACTATAAATTTTTTTCATCAGTCCATAAGATTTATTCTAGAATAGATCTTTTTTTCTTTTTATATCCAAATCCCGTTGATTGCTCAATTGGAAATATCTTAGTCTCAGATCATGCCCTGGTGAGTTTAGAGGTGTTGCCATATACAGAGAAATATAAATCATATAGTTGGTGCCTTAATGTGTTCCTTTTGCAAAATCCTGATTTCCAACAAATGTTAAAGACTGAAATCAGTGTTTATATTGAGACCAACAGGTCCTCAGTATCCTCTGTGAGCGTGGCTTGGGAGGCACTTAAGGCAGTTCTTAGGGGTCGGATCATACAGTATGCCTTATTCACCAAAAAACCCAAAGCACGAGAACTTGTGGAGTTGGAAGGAAATATTAAAAATGCAGAGGCAGAGCTGAAGCGCCATTTGTCATCTGATGGCCTCAGAGAATTGACCCAATTGAAATACAGATATAATACTATTTTGTCATGGAAAGTGGAGTTTTGGCTATTCAGGGCAAGACAGTCATACTTTGAGTTGGGGGACAAAGCAGGAAAACTTTTGGCTAGATATATAAAGTAGAGAGAGTCTTTTTCTACCTTTCCCTCAGTGAAATCTGCTGGTGGTGAAATATTTACCTCGGCCATTGATATTAATAATGCTTTTAAAGAATTCTACTTTGATCTCTATAGTTCCACGTCTTCATCTACTGATGAAGATATTAGAAACTTTTTGGATCCATTAGATCTCCCTAAACTGACGACTGAGCAAAAAAATTATCTTGATTCTGAGATAATCTTGGAGGAGCTTGGCAAGGTCATTAAGGTCTTACCTACAGGCAAGTCTCCGGGGCCTGACGGCTTTGCCGCTGAGTTTTTCAAATCTTATGCTACAGAACTGGCTCCACTTTTGCTAGAAGTTTATGCTGAATCATTAAAGAATGGAAAGCTCCCACCAACCATGACACAAGCCCAGATCGGTCTGATTCTTAAAAAGGACAAAGATCCAAGCGAGTGTAAAAGTTACCGTCCAATTTCCCTGATCCAGTTAGATGTAAAAATTTTGTCAAAAATTCTGGGTAATCGATTAAGTAAAGTTATGACATCTCTTGTTCATATAGATCAGGTGGGGTTTATTCGAGGCCTTAGCTCTTCTGATAACATTAGGCGTCTCATCAATATCATGTGGTCAGTGGCGAATGAACAATCTCCGGTCGCTGCCATCTCACTTGACGCTGAAAAAACATTTGATATGGTAGAATGGGATTATCTTTTTAAGATTTTGGAAATGTATGGGTTCGGGAGTACTTTTATTGGTTGGATTAAGCTACATTATAGATACCCTGGCGGTACAAACAAATGGACTAATTTCAGTTTATTTTACTCTGGATAGGGACACCCGGCAGGGTTGCCCTCTTTCTCCATTATTGTTCTGTCTTGCCCTGGAACCATTAGTAGCCGCAATAAGAGAGGAGGATGATTTTCCAGGGGTGATTGCGGGAGGTATGGCGCATAAGCTTTTGCTTCACGCAGATGATATTTTATTATTCGTCTCTGACCCTACTAGATCTATGCCTTACCTCCACAGAATTATTAATTCCTTTTCCAAGTTCTCAGGATACAAAGTCAATTGGTCTAAATCCGAAGCTTTGGCTTTGACAGCGTACTGCCCAATAACAGCCTTTCAGCCGGGCGCCTTCCAGTGGCCCAAACAGAGAATTAAGTATTTGGGAATTTTATTCCCAGCAAATTTGTCTGATTTAGATAGAGTTAATTTTGACCCCTTAATAAAAGGTTTTAGAATGATGTGGACAGGTGGGCTTCATTACATTTATCGATGATTGGGAAAGTTAATGTTATTAAAATGAATTGTAATCCAAAATTCAACTACCTACTACAATCTCTCCCTGTAGATGTCCCCCTCTCTTATGTTAAGCAATTTGATAGTATAGCGAAGTCCTTCATTTGGAATGGAAAGAGTCCCAGGTTACATTGCAACAAGTTACATAGGCCGATTGACAAAGGTGGGCTAGGCCTACCCAAGATTTTTTTTTTATTATTATGCGTTCGGTCTCAGACATTTAGCTCATTGGTCACTTCCACCTGAGAGAGCCCCTCCCTGGTTTGGAATTGAACAGAAAGTTATTGCCCCTATTTTACTATTACAAAGCCTTTCTATTAAACTAATTGTAGAAGTTAAGTCGCACCCCATTATCTCACATCTGCATGCGCTATGGACAAAAGTGTCCAGAGTGTTTAATTCAGACATTTATTTAAATGTTGCCTCAAGCATATGGCTCAACCCAAAGTTGTGTATTGGTGAATCCCCTTTCTGTTGGTCGGAGTGGATTGAGAGGGGTGTTAATACACACGGTGACCTATATGAGAGTGGTGGGTTGAGATCGTTTGAAAATTTGGTCCAACATTTCGGGATTCTTAGATCTCAGTTCTTCAGGTACTTACAGCTGTGCCACTTGTTTTGTACTATTTTTGGGAGTAGCATACACCCCCCTAAAAGGGCAGATAGTCTAGAAGTGGTGATTACTGCTTTTGGAAAAGGTCATGAGGCATCAGTGTATTACTCCCTGTTAATTCAGAGTCTGAGGATGGAGCTTCAACTTCTCAAGAGATTATGGGAGAGAGATTTAAATTTGGTATTAGAGGGGGACCTGGGTAGCTCAGTGGTAAAAGACACTGGCTACCACCCCTGGAGTTCGCTAGTTCACATCCCAGGGCATGCTGAGTGACTCCAGCCAGGTCTCCTAAACAACCAATTTGGCCCAGTTGCTAGGGAGGGTAGAGTCACATGAGGAAACCTCCTCGTGGTCGCTATAATATGGTTAGTTCTTGGTGGGGCATGTAGTGAGTTGAGCGCGGATGCCACAGTGGATGGCATGAAGCCTCCACATGTGCTATGTCTCCGTGGCAATGCACTCAACAAGCCACATTATAAGATGCGTAGGTTGATGGTCTCAGACGCGGAGGCAGCTGGGATTCATCCTCCACCACCCAGATTGAGGTGAATCACTACGCAACCACGAGGACTTAAAAGCGCACTAGGAATTGGGCATTCCAAATTGGGTGAAAAAAATATATTAATTTGTTATTGGAGGAGGGTGTGTAGGCTAAGATTCTAAAAAACGTCAAGTCTACATCTAGAGATTCGAGGGTGCGTCTGATGCAATTTAAGATTTTGAATCGATTATATTGGACCTCCTCTAGATTGTATCGACTTGGTCTTAAAGACACACCCACCTGCTGGCGATGCCAATCAGAAGACAGGGACACAACCCATGTTTTTTGGGGATGTGTTAAAATGCAGGAATTTTGGTTAAAGATTCAGGGATGTGTGATGTGTTGGACACAAGGTTTTCATTTTGCCCCAGACTCTGCATTTTGGGTGATGGGGAAGTCATACATTTTGGGGATAGCCACTTGAGAGGTTGGGTCCTGGCCGGAGTTATGGTGGCCAGGCGAATAATACTCAGGGGGTGGAAGACGGCTGGGGTACCCTTGTTTCGGGAGTGGTGCGGGGAGATGAGCGAGGTTGCATTTGAGGAGGCAATCTTCAGAAGGTTAGGAAAGTGGGATTTGTTTAATTGGAAGTGGGGTGGATATTTGGATTTTTTGGAGGGTTCTCGGGGAGGGGCAGTGGAGAGGGATTTTTGATTTAAAATGTTTAGTTTGATGTGTATGTGCACTCTTGCTTTTAGAAAGTATTTTTTTTTTAGTTTGTTTCTAATTTTTTGTTATAATTGTAAGAGACCACTGTAATGTGTGTTTGTGTCGGGTGGAGGGGATGTTCGGGGGGAAGGGTTTAATTTATATATCTGATTCCGTATTTTATGTTGTGTCTATTGTTTTTTTTATGAATGGAATCAATAAAGATGTTAATAAAAAAAATAAAAAAAATAAAAAAACAACTCGCTTTACAACTCACTTTTGGCGCCCCTCTGTGGGCATTTCACCCGGAAACTTGATCTCACATGTGCCCTTACGTTCCTGAACACTTCTCGCTTTGGCCACTGGAGACACCGCTTTGACTTTTGGTAAACACAGATGAGTTTAGCACGAGAAATGTCAACCCACTGTATCCGAATTCACTGTGAGATCAGTCTGCTCTACCTGGGGTTAGGAGCATAGTTTCTTGTTAGTTCCAGTCTATTGAGTAATATGTGTTCAGACTTTTTCTTGTCGGCATTCATGAAAGTAATTTTTTTAACTTTGAGAATAGCTGTAGTTTATCATTTTCTATGTATTCCAAAAGCAGATGAAGTTCGGTCTTTGAAAATTACGGTTTTGCTTCATTTTATGACAAGTGGACTTCTATATATAATGCTCTTCAGAAAACTGAGCAACAGGTGCACGACAATAAATCTAGGGCTGGGCGATATGGCCAAAAAAAATTATCAAAAAAATTATCAATTTTTTTTCTTCATATAATTCGATATCGATATGTATCACAATATACATTTCATACCATTAATGAGGGCAGAACTGTATTCCACATGTTTGTTAGACCTCAAGAATTGATTAAACATAACTTGTTTGTTTACAAGTAAACTCCAGAGAGTAAACTACCTTTAAAGGATACTCAGTTTAGGATTTAATCCTATATAAGACATGTGAGACCTCTTATTGATTCAATTTAGCCAATTTAGACATTTAACTCCACTGAAAGACTTTCTTGTGACGCTCCACACTCCAGCTCAGTAGGTGACGGTAATGAACCAAAAGCTAGATTGCCAACCACCAAATAAACATCAGAAGAAGAAGAAACACTTTCTTGCCTGTGACAGCGCAATGGATCATGAAAAAACGTTTAGCAAAATAGTACATAAATAAACAGCAATGTGTTAATGTCGGAGTTGTTGTTGTGTTCAGTCGATTGCTGTATTGCATTTTCAGTGCTGTCTTGTTCAGTACACAATGATATTAACTGCTAGCTAGTGGCTACTGAGCCTTATGCCTGTTTCCATGACAGCTGGGCTGCCTGCTAATACTTCCTAACTGGCTGATTTCATGACTGTGATTCAGTTAGTTTCCCTTACAAAAATCGAGAGTTCATGGCAAATTTGCCGCAAATTCACCACTGATAATTTTCACATGCAAATGAGCTTTGTGGCAAATTTGGGAATTGTCCATTGCTGCCAAAGGTTTGCTGGAGGTTCATCACTACCAGCTGCAAACCTCTGGTAAACATTTCCAGCGAATCAAAAGCTCATTTACATGTCAAAATAATGAGTGACAAATTTGCTGCAAGTTTGCGGCTAGTTTAATTTTTTTGTAAGGGTTGTTGTGTGTATAACTTTGCCAGACTGCTTGCGTATTTAGCGACACATACCTGATTCTATCGCTTAGATGTAGAACATAGGCTAAATATAAAAAAATACTCAAACGTTTTTTTATTGATATCGAAAATGATTTTTTCTGATAAATATTGATATTGTTTTATCGCCCAGCCCTAAATGAATCAATCGCAAAAAACTATTTTATAATTTCTTTTGACACTAATTATTTAGCACAATCAATACTCAATTAAAATTAAAATAATTTTTTTTTCAATTGTCACACACTTTGGGACTAGAAAATGGCACCTTTTCCTTAAGGGGTGCCTTTAGTCCTGTTGAACCATACAATGTGGTGCATTCTATATTTTTTATTCCATTACACAGTCAAGAAATTTAACTCGATATTAGAAGTTATTACTCTGTATGGGGCCTGGGTAACTCAGCAAGTAAAGACACTGACTACCACACCTGGAGTCACAAGTTCGAATTCAGGGTGTGCTGAGTGACTCCAGTCAGGCTTCCTAAGCAACCAATTGGCCCGGTTGCTAGGGTGGGTAGGGTCACGTTGGGGTAACCTCCTCGTGGTCGCTATAATGTGGTTCTCACTCTCGGTGGGGTGCGTGGTGAGTTGTGCATGGATGCCGCGGAGAATAGCGTGAAGCCTCCACATGCACTACGTCTCCGCGGTAATGCGCTCAACAAGTCATGTGATAAGATGCACGGATTGACGGTCTCAGATGTGGAGGCAACTGAGATTCGTCCTCCACCACCCGGATTGAGGCTAGTCACTACGCCACCACGAGGACTTAGAGCACATTGGGAATTGGGCACTCCAAATTGGGGCGAAAAAAAAATACAAATAAAGTAAGTTATTGCTCCATCCTCTGCATAATGTAATTAAATGACATCGTTGAACCTGCATGGTTCGAACGATGGATGGGATGATTTGCAACATAGTTACAACGGTTTCAAGAAACAATCATGACTAACTAGTTAGTTGTCCATCGATGCATCAAATATGTTTTGTAGAGACTTGAAGGTGGGCTCTTTTGACTTATGCCAATAAGGTACCACCTGGCAACCACCCAGGGGTGCATTTCCCAAAAGCATCATTAGCCAACTATGGTTGCAAGTGAGTTAGTGTTTCCCGAAATCATAGTTCCAACAAACATTTGCAAACAGCATCGCAAAGTTGTGTGGTTGGAACTACAGCTCTTTACCTGTTGTTAAAAGCATAGTTCCTTATTAGTTTGCTGTGTGGACATCATTTGACTTCACTGAGGCTTCTTTATGTTTTATTCCACATATATCTTTCATTCTATCAAGACTTTGACCACATTTACATGCACTTAAAAAATTAGCTTTTTCCAGGGTTTAGCAGAAAGCGGGGTTCTGAAACATCACGTAAAAACGAAAGCAGCCATTAAAGAATTGAAAGGCTGTTAAGAGAAAGCGCTTTATAACACATGGTTTCTGTTGGAGAACACAGCCTATGTGTCCATGTTAATTCATAAGTGTAGTTCTTATATCTTTTTGATTAGTGCGCATGTGCTCAAGAGCATAGGGGGAATCCCAAAGTCAGATATAAAGTGAAACTCTAGTATCGTAGAGAATTTATCTGTCGCATTTACATGCACACAGCTTTCGTGTCATCAGCAGCTTTCGCACATTAAACTGTTTTCTGGAGTACGTGTAAATGAGCTATTATGATTTTATATCCACAGAAGTTATTACACCACCCCCTGTGTAATGTCATTAACGACAGCTCTATATTGTTGAACCAACCTGGTTTGAATGATGGATGTGCGACAGTCGTGACTATCTATTTAATTTCTCCATCGATGCATCGTACTATGGTGGTTAAGCAGTGAGTTACATATCTGTACAGGAAACGCACCCCTAAACACCCCAACAACCACATTGTGATGCCATGGCAAGAACCTAGGTGAATTTTGCACAGGCAAGCGCCACTCACACTTTCTTAAGAATATGTAAAAATCTAGTTGGTATATAACAGTGTTCTTTATACAGTACCAAACCTATAAGATCATTTTAATGTCTTACAGAATGCAAATAACTAGTGTAGTCTGATATTGATCTTGCCATTCACTCATTGCATGGCTAAGAGATCATTACCCAGAAACAAATTACCTCAAGACTTTGTCTTTGGTGAATATTTACAGTGCATTGTTAATTCTGTCCCGTGCTCCTGTCTCTCTCGGGTCGTTCTAGAAAGCGCTCCCGTTTCTTGATAAGTCTACAGAAACACAACACATGTGAAGAGAGCCTCACTTTTAAACACTGGCTTTAATCCCCTTTCTTCTGCACCTGAAAGCTTTTCTTCACACTGGAGTTTGAAGCATACTGCATACTAATTTGTGTCTATTAAAAGTGGCTGCTCTCATTAGAATGCCGGGCTCCAGGGACACCGCTTAATTCCTTTATAGAGGAATTCAAGACCCTTTCACTTCAAAAAGTATAAATCATACTCTCAGACGATAGTGGAAGAGAGGGGATTCATCTCTGATGTGTCCCACCGGTTGGCGGCAGACGAGTTGAGTTCCCAAAGCCGCTC
>NC_059360.1:2042500-2045000 GCF_019703515.2 Myxocyprinus asiaticus
CTGAACGTCTTTAATGAGGGAATGAACTACAATCCCATGATGCACTGAATGATAAAAATGATGGGAAAATATAAAACTATTAAAGTTGTTAATTATAAGTATAGAAATAATGTATTTTGATTTTATTGCAAATTATTCAGATATATACAAATATATAAGTAGTTTGAGAGTGTAGGGAGAGCAACTGGATTGTGTCATTCACAGTGCATCATGGGCGCAGTGGGCGGAGCTCCAAATCTCTTCTGACGTGATTCTCTGATTGGTGGATTTCTTTTCAGGATCATGGGTAGTGTAGTTCTTCACAAGGAATTCCACTTTTAAACATGATATTTTTTAATTAATTGAAATAATGCAGATGGTTGACTTCAAATGAAGCATTAACAGCATCAGAGCTCGTGGTAGGTCTGTCTTTAAAGGTTTATAAGTTAGCATTAATAATCAATTCTCCTATGGGAAAAACGGAAACCAGATTGTTGCGCTCTTTTAAAATCATGGAATTTAATAGAAATTAATTGGTCAAGAAGTGTGTGAACCCTGTATTTAACCCTTTAAGCTCTGAAGGTGTTTTTAAAGATTTCCTGTTTCAGTGGCATACCCAAAATTGAAGGCTTATAAAAATATGTACAGTACACATAATATGTGCAACTAGCACACTCTCAGCTTTCTGTTGCCTATCCCTATAGAGAGTGGTGTAGCATGAGCCTGTGGGTAAGTTGACCCACCCCGTGTATCTAGGCAACTGTACATATTTGTGTCATGTGACCTTGTAAGCGGAAAGTATCCATCATTTCTATCTGGCTGTGAACAGGAGAAACACATGGGAAATAAGTAGGTTTTTTTTATATATATATATATATATATATATATATATATATATATATATATATATAAAATTGCTGGCCAAAGTAATTTTCTTATATTTAAAGTTTAGTGATTGTTGTGCCACAGCAAATTTAATCAGGTACAAAATGACATATCATGCATATTGGTGTATATCCAGTGTATAAATACCCATGATTTGATTTGCACAATATTAGCCCAGAAGCATTAAGCTAGGTGCTTTTTTCCAAAATCGTTACTATGGGACTAAATCAAATGAACAGTCTGGGAAAGTTGAGCCACTGGTAACACATTTGTTCTAATAACTAACTGTTCTGTTAATAAAGTTTGTAAATTAACAGAGGACCTAAAGAAGTGAGTTTTTTTCTGGCAAAGGTATTTACTGTAGGCTAAGTGATTGATCTAAATTGTTCCATTATTTACATGCAATAACAATCCTCAATGTTAAAGGAAACAGGTGTAAAGTACTGTAGGAGATTATAATTAATTCATAAATAGATTATAGATAAGAAATTAGATAAAAATAATTTATGAAAAAATTCAGTTGGTCAACTTACCCCCAGATGGCTCATCTTACCCACTTATTATAAACTAATGTCTACTTTGGTTTATTGTGTACAGTTGAAACACTTCCTCTGTACACATCTCCTGTAGCACACACACACACACACACACACACACACACACACACACACACACACACACACACACACACACACACCCAAACTGTCAGCATCACATTAAACCTAATGCACATTTGAAGACTGAATGTTTAGCCTCTGAGTCCATGAATCATAAAAGCGATGATCCGTTTACAACCTTCTGAGTGTGCAGAGTAATATACAGTGAACGAGCACGCCTCTTTTGGATAGAAGTGTTTGTGTAAGCCTCCACGTGGACAGTCAAATCATGCAGACAAGAGGGCGCAGGTATTAGAAATGATGGTAGGCATCAGTCCTGTGGCCCATTCGGACTGGCCCACCTGCCTCTCTTCATTACACTGAGTGTTCCCGAGCCTTTGGAATGCCGCTTTCAGGATTGAAATCTGAATTGGTTTGTCCACGTCCCCTCGGCGGTCTCTGCTGTCCGCACCTCTTTGCTGTGCCGAGGTTTGTCATTTAAATAACAAATGCACTCAGTTTTGTGATGTAGCACGAGCTGCTGGCCTCTGATGTATATTATTATAGCTGCACGTTGCACTGTACTAGAGCCCATCATTCATTTGGATAAAAGAGGAGGAATTTGAAAACAGCCTGTGCTGTACAATGGGGATACAGATTGCATCCATTTATTGCGATGAATGATGGAGCGGCTGCCCACTCCGTCCTTCACCTTCCAAAGACAATGCGCAGCTTCCCATAAAACCTAAAAAAAGAGATGCACTTTGACCCCCACTCTCCCTCTGCTGTACGAATCACCTGCTCTGATTCACTCATGTTTGAGGTGGAAAAAGAGATGCTGGAAAATAGTGCTGTTGAAATCAGTTGAACTCAGAATTAGTAATGGTTTGACTAGTTTTCTACAGTGAAAAAAGGCACAGTAAAAATTACTAGAATAGTTAAAAGACCCCAAAATAAATATTTGATCATCATTTACTCACCCTTGAGCTGTTCCATTCCAAACATATGAATTTCTTTCTTCTGTGGAACACAAAAGGAGA
>NC_059360.1:2050000-2162500 GCF_019703515.2 Myxocyprinus asiaticus
AACTGCATAGAGAGCTATAGGATGCTCCCTTGCTCCCTATTTAGTGAATGACTTAACCTCCAGTGTGCTGTCTGTCTGCACTGGTCTCAGAACAGTTTGAAATGTACCTTATTTTCATCCTAACTCCATATAAAACCTCTGAAAGCAACATTTTTCAGTTTTTGGATGAATACATTTATTCTCAGTGTGATAATACACAGTAAATATAGGAATGCATTTATTAATGTTAATGAATAGAATCATATTGTACAGTGATGACAAAATAAAATATAACAAAATGTATATTAAAATGAAGTGAAATGACCCACAGATGACATAATGTTGAAAGTTATTCAAAATTACTAACATGTTTTTTCAACTTTTGTGGGAATAATGTCCCAAAATCCACATATGTGGACATCATGTTTATCAGTATGCTGATGCGTGAAAAATGTATACATTTTTTAAAGCGGTATATCATAAGAAATTAAAGACTCTATTCTGTACACCCAAATAGGTTTCAATGAAAAAATGTAAAGAGATTTCTTACCAGAGGCACCGTAGTTGTGCTTCAAGGAAATCAATGGCATGCTGTTGTGTCACGTGACGTGGTGCACCAGAAGTTTAACCCTTAAATGACAGTCTAGAGTCTGGTTTAAATTAATCAAAATTATGGTTAATCGGGGCTGACGGGGAGCGGGATGATGATCAAGAATGTTGTCCTGGGCCCTATGACGTGAGGGGCCCCTCTATATACGAAGTAACTGTTTCCAAACAAACACTTTGGCAGCACTTCCGGGTTCTTTTTGGCTCCCCAGAAATGAACTGCTGTCAATGGGCGCTTTGCTTAAATTGAGCTAAATTGACCCATTTGCCCTGCAGCCGCTGTTGGTAGATTTGAACTTTTAATGAAGGAATCTCACAAAGCAGTTTTTTATTTCCAACGTGTAACCGCTGTGACAACTATGAGGTCAAATATAATCTAACGATGATCTTATATGAACCAGACCACCATGTAAGATCTAACGAGATAGAAAGGATATATAAATATAAATAATGTACCACTTAAATTTGTCTTTGCATTTATTTTAAACAAATTTACTGTATGTGGACCAATACAATAATTTAAGCAGTTAAGACACACAATGCATGTCTAATGGTAGTTTTACTTTTTATATGCCACATTTCTCCGGCTTAAAAAGTGTGTTTAATGTGCAAGGATGTTTATTACATGTACAACTAAATCATACAGGCCAACTGAATCAAGTTCAAACTGGTTTTGTCGATAGTTCAAAAAGAACCTACAAACCTACCGTGTGATTTAATCTATGCAGTAGTAAAGTACAGCACTGTTGAAACAAAGAATAACAGCAGCCCAGCCTGTTAGCAAGGGCACGTTAAGCACCATGCTAGCTTTAGTTTCTGTATTTAGTTTGTTGTTTCTCCTGTTTCTTCCAGTCTTTCTCTTTCATCTCCATCTCCTCCATTTTCCCTCCATCCTTCTTTCTGCCCCTCACACCTCCCTGTGGTGACCGATCACCTGCGTGTAACATCCTGGTGTTCTGCCCGGCAGTTTTTCCCCCCTCATTAATTCCCGCGTGGGGGCGTGAGGGCCATATGGCAGCGCAAGACAGATAGCGGCGGCGAGTAGCCATTGCTTCTGCTGACAGAAGTGCAGCCCACCACAGTATTCTGCCACTCCATGCTCACTCTTCTCCTCGTGTGTCCTTCAGGAGTCCACCACCGCTAATCAATTCTCACCAGGCTGCGCTGATATGCCGTGAACTTCTCTGATGTGTCAGAGCTCTGGATGGAGATATCAGTACAGGATTCGTGTTCATTGTGTTGAGAGTGAACAACCAGCAGCAAGTTCAGTGGATCTCAACTGGCAGGTCTCCACCTAAAAATGAGTTGCAGGTCATAAATAATATATGCAAATAATAAAATGCTACTAGCCATAGAATAGGATAGCAAAATAAATAGGTTAATCAACTTTTAAAAAGGAGGAGAGAATTCTTTTTATTTCTCTTTCTAGATCTTGTTGTTGATGTCAAAGGTCCAATCAAACATTAGACATAGTAAAAAGTTAAGTAAAACCCCTGAGAACATCAACTTGTTGCATCATGGTCATCCTGCTGTAACGTCACATGGGGCAGCAGAGAGGTTAATGATGTTACCATTGTGCTCAAAAGTTTGCATACCCTGGAAGAAATTGTGAAATTTTGATTTTGAAAATATGGCTGATCATGCATAAAAAACAAAAAACTGTCTTTTATTTAAGGATAGTAATCATATGAAGCCATTTATTATCATATAGTTGTTTGGCTCCTTTTTAAATCATAATGATAACAGAAATCACCCAAATGGCCCTGATCAATAGTTTACATACCCTTGAATGTTTGGCCTTGTTACAGACACACAAAGTGACACACACAGGTTTAAATGGCAATTTAAAGGTTAATTTCCCACACCTGTGGCTTTAAAATTGCAAATAGTGTCTGTGTATAAATAGTCAATGAGTTTGTTAGCTCTCACGTGGATGCACTGAGCAGGCTAGATACTGAGCCATGGGGAGTGGAAAATTACTGTCAAAAGACCTGCGTAACAAGGTAATGGAACTTTATAAAGATGGAAAAGGATATAAAAAGATATCCAAAGCCTTGAAAATGCCAGTCAGTACTGTTCAATCACTTATTAAGCTCAACAAAAATTAGCTGCATGGTCGAACTGCCAGAAAGAAGCCTTAACTGCGCCACAAAAAAGCCTGGTTACAATATGCCCGACAACATCTTGACACGCCTCACAGCTTCTGACACACTGTAATTTGGAGTGACAAGACCAAAATAGAGCTTTATGGTCACAACCATAAGCGCTATGTTTGGACAGGGGTCAACAAGGCCTATAGTGAAAAGAATACCATCCCCACTGTGAAGCATGGTGGTGGCTCACTGATGTTTTGGGTGGATGTGAGCTCTAAAGGCACGGGGAATCTTGTGAAATTGATGGCAAGATGAATGCAGCATGTTATCAGAAAATACTGGCAGACAATTTGCATTCTTCTGCACGAAAGCTGCGCATGGGACATTCTTGGACTTTCCAGCATGACAATGATCCTAAGCACAAGGCCAAGTTGACCCTCCAGTGGTTACAGCAGAAAAAGGTGAAGGTTCTGGAGTGGCCATCACAGTCTCCTGACCTTAATATCATCGAGCCACTCTGGGGAGATCTCAAACGTGCGGTTCATGCAAGATGACCAAAGACTTTGCATGACCTGGAGGCATTTTGCCAAGACGAATGGGCAGTTATACCACCTGCAAGAATTTGGGGCCTCATAGACAACTATTACAAAAGACTGCACGCTGTCATTGATGCTAAAGGGGGCAATACACAGTATTAAGAACTAAGGGTATGCAGACTTTTGAACAGGGGTCATTTCGTTTTTTTCTTTGTTGCCATGTTTTGTTTTATGATTGTGCCATTCTGTTATAACCTACAGTTGAATATGAATCCCATAAGAAATAAAAGAAATGTGTTTTGCCTGCTCACTCATGTTTTCTTTAAAAATGGTACATATATTACCAGTTCTACAAGGGTATGCAAACTTTTGAGCACAACTGTATATTGATTGTTTAGGAACACACACACACACACACACACACACACAAAACAAACATTGAAATGCATCATTAATTAAAATATCTCATTGAAACAGAGTGATGTATGAAATATTGCATCAACTATGTCGTTCACTGACGTTAAGTTCTGAAAATCTTCCATCCACCACCTACTCTTAAATCTCATTTTCACATAAGGACATTCAAATTTGGTGCGTCAATATCAGGAGCCTGTGCCATGAAGCCGGTCTAGGTGGTTAGCCAGGTAAGGTTTAGTTTGCGCCAACCCTGGATTTGGTACCATGAAATTGTTTTGTTGTTGTTGTTTTTTTATTATGTTTGACAGATGTGGTCATTAAATGCTTTCATTGCATGGAAAAGAGTTGTGTGAACATTATGCCTAACATCTCATTTTGTGTTTCGCTAAAGAAAGAAAGTAATTTGAGTTTGACCGTTGTTTGGCACATTATGCAATGGAGTATGTTCTCAATATACTAAGACATCAAGTGCCTTGTGGCTTTTATAAAATGTTTTTTTCATAATAAACAATATCAACAAAACATTATTTTATCAAGCAAAGTCAAAAAGTACAATTGTTTAGTGACACATGGTGTGTAAATTTCAGTTAACCCTTTAAGCTCAGATGAAATAGAAAAAAAAAATCAAAATATTAACTACAGCCTTGACCAACACAAAATAGGTATCGTTTGAAATCTTAAAGCTCTACTTTCCAATGCATGTAGACATTATGACCAAAACTAAACAAGTGCTTTGAAATTAACAGATACATCAGAAGTGTTCCGTTTTGGTAATTTATAAAATAATTGCACTGTACATATTATTGTAATCAGTAATAACATCAAACTCATCAAATAGCCATGTGTCATATGTTGTTGGAAAGCTCTCAAAGAGTAGAATACAACCAGCATATTTGTTTTACTCACAAAAATATAGTGAGTAATAGCTAAGTATATGTCTTTGACAATTATGCTTGTGTTGCTTATATGCTGCGTTTTCGCTTATAACTTCATGAAAAATACACTGAACATAAAATATCCATACTTTTCATGCCAATACTTAGAGGAGGTGATTATCTTTCAAATGAGCCCACACACAAGGTAATCAGATGCATAGATCATTACATAATCCACATGAAGCACAGTGTTACATATGGCCACCAGGAGATGGCGCCAAATACATGACACAGACTCAATGATGACTCAAATGACACAGAATGAAACCCATTCTATGAAATCTCATAACTAAAATCATGTCTGCATTGTTGTGTTTGCATGTGTAATTAGTTCTTATGTACAATTATTATGTTTTATTTGTTTGGAGAGGCTTTTGGACACTTGGATAAATTATTTTTGTAATGCTATAACTTTTGATTGCTTTGTCGTATCAACACAAATCTTTTCTCAGATACAGTTGACATGATTGGGAACAAAACGAGATATATGTCAAATCAGAAAAATATGGGGAAAAAAGTACATTTTTGCCTCAATTGTTTTGTGTGAATTTTCAGCAGTTTCTTAGTCTGACAGTTTCAGAATGTATCATAATCTATATCATTAAAAACCTTTGAAACGTTTTATTTAAAATGATACCAAACACTTGACCCCCAAACACTTGATCAATTTTGTAAGAGTGAATGAATTAAACAGAATTTAAATTTTTTGGTGAACCGCTCCTCAAAAGTTGCATGTGCTCATTGCAACGGCGCCATCTGTAGATAAACAGCTTCATTTTTGACACAGACTGTTAAGAACTTGCTTTGAGAACTAGTCGCTAGTTTTTCCATTTGCTGTTTCTGTCTGCTAATGACCTCTCGAGTGCATGCTGCTTCGCCACACAAAAGGCTAATCATTAAACCATCATTTAGTCTTGTTCGTTTAAGTATATGAATCAGCCGCCTCATTACTGTCAATGTGTAATTAGCTGATTAATAAACAGAGGCCGGCAGGCCAATGGTAAGCGCTCTTGAAGTAATTGTTTCTAAAGAGCCACGACACAAGGTACCATTAAGACATAAAGGTTGCTCCATTCAACCCAAATCATTACCAGACAGGGTACTTTTTGACTTTATGGTTTCTTTATGGCTGGCACTTTTTATAATCAGCTGAGGTCGACAGGTGTAGACACAACAAACGCTGCCAATATTAGCCCATTTAGAAAAAACACATTTGTTTTTTACCAATCATTATGAAAAAACGTTTTGTAATGTCATGCATTGCATTTAATGCTGCATCATTTTGTTCATAATTAATTTTATAGGTCTATTTGAAGAACTTTAGTATGTTTACATCCACACCCTTATGAAAATCAAGAGTTCATTGCAAACTTGCCGCAAATTCGCCACTGATAATTTTCACATGCAAATGAGCTTTGCAGCAAATTGTCTGTTGTTGCCGAAGGTTTGCCGAAGGTTTTACCGGTCGAAGAGCTGCAAACTTCTGGCAAACATTTGCAGCAAATCAAAAGCTCATTTGCATGTGACAATAACGACCAACAAATTTATTGTATATGCTGATAACTATCAAAAATCAGGTTATTAAGAAAACGAGTTGACATTACATTTGAAATCATCTAATTATTATCTGCTTTTAACATCAAAATTTAAACAGGAATGCATACAACACTTGCACACTTTGAATAAGCAAGTAAGACTAGAGGCACCTTGTTTGACTCAAGGCAACTTGTTTGACTCAAGATGGCGCCGAGTATGGCTGCTGCGTTGCGAGCTCCGACACAACATAGTAGTGTTTTGTTTGTTTTGTTCACAATTCTTATGTTTTTTGTCTTGGGTGTTGTCTGCCTTATAGTCTATGACAGACAAACACTTTTGGACATTGGTTCAGCAATTTCACACCGTAAACCGGACTTCAAATTTCTCAATGCCGACCCACTGTTTACAAACACGCAAGCGGAGCCCTTTGTCTGGGCAGTACGGCTGCGGAAATGCAAAAGGAAAAGGGGAAACAGAGCCGGCGTTCTCATCAGAGTAAGACGCCGTGCAAATCGACCCCCGTTACTCAGTATTCTACTGGCAAATGTTCAGTCTCTGGATAACAAGCTCTGCGAGCTGAAAGTGCGGATCTCTTTCCAACGAGATACAAGGGACTGCTGCATTATCTGCCTTACGGAAACTTGGATGTCTGTGGAGATTCCAGACTCAGCCATTGAACCCGCGGGGTTCTCCGTGCACTGAGCGGACAGCGCGAAAGACCTCTCAGGTAAAAGCAGAGGTGGTGGTGTATGTTTTATGATCAACAAATCCTGGTGTGATCAGAGGAACGTACATTCTATCAAGTCTTTCTGCTGTCCTGATCTGGAATTTCTTATGCTTCTGTGTCGACCATTCTGGCTACCGAGGGAATTCACAGCGGTCATTATCACAGCTGTGTACATCCCTCCACAAGCCGACACAGACCGGGCACTCAAGGAACTGTATAGGAGTATAAGTGAGCAGGAAACCGCGCACCCTGAGGCCACGTTCATTGTGACCGGGGACTTTAATAAAGCCAGTTTAAAATCAGTCACACCAAAATACCACCAGCACATTAGTTTCAATACACGAGGGGACTGGGTTTTGGACCATTGCTACTCTCACTTCCTGGATGGCTACAAATCCCTCCCCCGCCCACCATTTGGCAGATCGGACCACTCTTCCATTCTGCTTCTGCCCGCTTACAGGCAGAAACTGAAACAGGAAGCACCCACCCTCAGAATGATCCAGTGCTGGCCGGACCAATCAGATTCCATGCTACAAGACTGTTTTGAACACACGGACTGGGAGATGTTCCGGTCCGCCTCTGATGACGACATCGAGGTTTACGCTGATAGCGTAATGTGTTTCATCAAAAAGTGCGTGGAGGACGTGGTTCTGACCAGAACAGTAAGGATCTATCCGAATCAGAAACTGTGGATTAATAGCGATGTTCACGCGGCACTTAATGTGCGGACCTCCACTTTTAATTCCGTGAACGCGGAGGAGCATAAACAAGCCAGTTATGCCCTCCGAAAAACTATCAGAACCACAAAACGCCAGTACAGGAGCAACATTGAAGGACAGTTTAACACCACCAACTCTAGAAGCATGTAGCAGGGAATTAACATCATCACGGACTTTAAAGGGAATAAAAACTCCACCATGAACACCGCTGCCTCTCTCCCAGATGAGCTAAATACTTTTTATGCTCGTTTCGAGGGAAATAACACCGCCCTCGCGGAGAGAGCTCTCGCGGCCGAAGCTACAGAGGTTAGTTCACTCTCCGTCTCTGTAGCGGATGTAACCCGATCCTTTCGACGGGTGAATATCCGCAAAACCGCGGGCCCAGACGGCATTCCGGGCCACGTCATCAGAGCGTGCGCGAACCAGCTGGTGTTTTTACGGACATTTTCAACCTTTCCCTCTCTTTGTCTGTAGTCCCCACATGCTTTAAAACATCCACCATTGTGCCTGTTCCAAAACAATCAAAAATAACTTGCTTAAATGACTGGCGTCCTGTTGCTCTGACCCCCATCATCAGCAAATGCTTTGAGAGACTAATCAGAGATTACATCTGCTCTGTGCTGCCTCTCTCTCTTGACCCGTTGCAGTTTGCTTACCGCAACAACTGCTCCACTGATGATGCCATTGCATCTACAATACACACTGCTCTCTCCCACCTGGAAAAAAAGAACACTTATGTGAGAATGCTGTTTGTAGACTACAGCTCAGCATTCAACACCATAGTGCCCTCCAAGCTAGATGAGAAACTCCGAGCTCTGGGCTTAAACAGCTCGCTGTGCAGCTGGATCCTGGACTTCCTGTCAAGCAGACGCCAGGTGGTTAGAATAGGCAGCAACATCTCCTCATCACTGACCCTCAACACTGGAGCCCTACAGGGCTGTGTTCTCAGCCCACTCCTGTATTCCCTGTACACACATGACTGTGTGGCAACACATAGCTCCAATGCCATCATTAAGTTTGCTGATGACACGACGGTGGTAGGTCTGATCACTGACAATGATGAAACAGCCTACAGAGAGCAGGTTCACACTCTGACACACTGGTGTCAGGAGCTCAACCTCTCCCTCCACGTCAGTAAGACAAAGGAGCTTGTGGTGGACTTCAGAAGAAAAGACAGAGAACACAGTCCCATCACCATCAATGGAGCACCAGTGGAGAGAGTCAGCAGCTTCAAGTTCCTGGGTGTCCACATCACTGAGGAACTCACATGGTCCATCCACACTGAAGTCATTGTGAAGAAGGCTCATCAGCGCCTCTTCTTCCTGAGATGGCTGAGGAAGTTTGGAATGAACCGCCACATCCTCACACGGTTCTACACCTGCACTGTAGAGAGCATCCTGACTGGCTGCATCTCCGCCTGGTACGGCAATAGCACCGCCCACAACCGCAAAGCACTGCAAAGGGTGGTGCGAACTGCCAGACACATCATCGGAGGTGAGCTTCCCTCCCTCCAGGAAATATATACAAGGCTTTGTGTGAAAAAAGCTCGGAGGATCATCAGAGACTCCAGCCACCCGAGCCATGGGCTGTTCTCACTTCTACCATCAGGTAGGCGGTATCGCAGCATCAGGACCTGCACCAGCCATCTCCATGATAGCTTCTTCCCCCAAGCAATCAGACTTTTGAACTCTTGATCTCCCACGATCAAAATACATCAGCACTGCACTTTATTACCCTTACTCTTATATCTCACACCGGACTGACATAAATTATATTATTATTATATTATATTCTCTCTTAACAACTGACTATCAACCGACAGCCTGAATGTCAATACAGTACAATACTGTACATTCTATATATACTATATATACTTTTTAATATATTTTTATTTTGTATTTTTATTGAATAATGTGTATCTATATAGTGCGTATTGTATACTGTACAGTGTATGTTATTATTTGTATATTGTTGAGTGTAATTATGTGTATATCAGATGTCTAAATTGTGCTGTGTTAATTTGATGTTATTGTAAATTGGTATATGTCTCATCACTGTCACGACTGCTATGTTGATCTGAACTGCACCCAAGAATTTCACACACTATATCACTTGTGTATATGGCTGTGTGACAATAAAGTGATTTGATTTGATTTGAAGAACACAGGTGATTATGTGAACACAAAATCAGTCTAATGGGCAAAAATCTACCTGTGTTTATGACTTTACCCCGATAATGGAAAACCAGTTTAGGTGTTTACATGACCACACACGTTATTAAAGGTGCACTCAGTAACTTTTGTCTTTGTGTCATCTTGGATGTACACTGACACATAGCGGCTTGGATGAAGCATCATTTAAAATCAGTAGTTTTCAGTTTCAGATGACATTGTAGAAATGTAGTATTCACAGTCAGTCACGATTACTTTAATCAGTGAGTGAAAGTGTCCAATAACAGGACGGTTACTGAGATAAAGTGATTGGTATTCAGCTGGTCATGTGATTCTAACATGGTAGCCCCCATGCGGACCATCTCCATGTAGAATAAAACAGTTTTTATACCCAGAGGAACGACGCTGAGCCACATGAAGAAGAAGCAGGTAGACCCGCCTTCCTCCTCGCGCTTGCAGAACTCTTTTCAGTGAGAAATTCTGTTTAATTAATCAATCACACGATCATGCAGAACATCTTGTTTTAAAATCCATAAGGATCTCTTTCTCAATGGCGACAGCAGCAGTAATGACAGCCGACTCGTCAGACAGATCTCACACTCTTCTCTTTCAAATTACATCACTTAAACCTGTGAAGGCCAAATTTTAAAATAAATAAGCAAAAAATTGTTTTACCTTTCAGATGTTGTTGTAGGAGGCCTCTGATGCAGAAAAAAAAGTTTTTTAAAAGTTTTTACATTTTAGTAATATTACAACAGTGGTCAGGGAGGGCAGCAGAAATCCTGTATTTGTACTTGCATTGTCTGAACAATTATACAGAAACAACTAAGTGTTCGTTTGCACAGCTGATTGCTTATGTAGCCCCATAACTGTATATATCATGAATAATAATCACACAACAGTCATATATTTTATGAATTGTTATTTATTAATAAAAAATATAGGAAAACAGGAAGAAATGTTTTTACAAAACTGACTTAGACTTAGTCCCAAAGTTCAGGTATGGTAGTCCCAAAGACAGTTCTTGTCAAAAAACAAATATGAACATTGCACTTGTGGCATAGAGTATTGGTGTAACCAGTTTTGCAGAGACTGTAGCGTCCTCTAGTTGTTTTCACTGCTAAATGTGCAACCATGTCCCTACGCACGTCTACCGGGGGGTGTGCAGATGGCCTCTTAGCTGGGGTCCCGTTTGGTTCATACCCATCTGAGGATGGTCTCTTGTGAGCATTCAAAGGGCTCCTTGATGTCACCGTCTGTGTTACTGGGCTGCCACCGGCTGAAGATGGTCACCCTCTCTTTGGTTTAATTGGAGTTGTGTTCACCTGAATTGGATTAGAACAGAATCAATTAAGATGTCAAAAATACATTAAGATACAAGTCAGATATGTTATAAACAGTGAAATATTAAACATATTACAAACAGTAAATAGCAGAAATGTATTCTCACCAGGATAAGAGAATCTGCTAGTTCTGCCTGAAACTGTCTCCCGTTCAGCATCTCTTTTGGCAAAATCTTGAGCACTTTGCAGTCTCGCTTGTTGAGGAGCCAGGCGTAGATCACAGCGAGAATAGTGGTGTGCCAGAAGATGTACAGGTACCACTGTTTCGATTTTATGCTGAACTTATATTTGGCAGCAAATGAATCCAATAAATCCACACCTCCCATGAATTTGTTGGAAGTTCCCACAATGAAAGGCCTCTCAACTTCAATGTAGGTTTTGGTGGCTTTGTCCCAGCATTTAATTTTCTGCACAGGTTCTAGACCAGCAAAGGATGACATGTAGTAATTTATTCAATTCAGGTCCAAATTCAAAATGTTAACAAAGAAAACACATTTAGAACTTTATAAGTGAATAGTTATAGTGAATAATCAAAGACATTATAGCTCTATTAGTATTAGTTTTCCATTTGGGCACATGTGAGAAGTGTCTTGCATGATTGCGTCACTCAAGGTCAGCTAGAAGGCCTCGACCGGGACATATCCTAAAGACCACACCCACAAGAACAAATAAATCAATCTGACTGGCTGATGAATCCGACAATCTGACTTTAGATGCCTATTCACTGCAGTGTTGACGGATTCTGTGGAAATTCTGAAGGCCTGAGGGGGTGGAGCTCAGAATCACGTGCTGCTTCAGGCATGCGATTTGTGAAACAGTTGTCACACTTTGCTTGTAAGCATCGAGCAAAAAATTCTGATTGGATAAACTTTTTGTTTTTTGCTATTCGTTTGTAGATTAATTAGGAGTGGAAAGCGATTAAAAATACATAGGCAAAAAGGTGAATGAAAATGAAAGGATGAAAAAATATTTAATATTAGGCATGTTAGGCCAGCAGAGAAGACTTTGCTGGCCCTGAGAAATCACCACTGCACAAACCTAACCCTGTGCATGCAAATTTTTCTATCACTCTTGTAACTTCGTTTACGCTTTTACAAATCTTACTCTGAGCATGCAAATCATTTAGGCACTATTTTACCTTTATAGTTTGGTGGCACTATTGGCACAAAAATCACACACTTCAGCTTTAAAACATGTTTTGACCTTTTGTTATAATATGAAGGCTGTTTCTCATGGTCATGTGCTTTTTTAAAATCTCCCAGTGTGTAAACTGGAGAGTTTTGTTTTAAACACAGCTTACGGTTAGCCATCATTCCCTCCAGAAATATTAATAAATTATCCTGCCTTGCTCCCGGTGCACGATCTGTATGGAAAGGAATTCATCTGGAATGAGGCACAAGCAGATATAATAGGACTGAGGCAGAAGCCGCGCGGGTGACTGCGGTGCGCTGTAATCCTGAGAGACAGACTCCAGCCACAATGTCACTTCTAGTTCCCCGTTAGTCCCTTAGTGCGGCGCTCATCTAAAAATGGCCGTGTAACATGGATAAACTCCTGAAGTGTTGGACACAGACAGTGCACACTCAAAGATGCTTTTATTTCTGTTTTGATGAAGAACTAAAAGTGTCAGCTCAGCTGGACTTCATAGGTCTGTATTGTACATTTTGCTCATTCTTACTTAAATTTATTAAGGGTCAGTATGAATTTATTATTGCTCATATATGTAGAGTTAGGTATTTGAATGAACCTCTAAGCCTAAGTATTAAAACACTCAGAACACCTTAGCAACTGAATATCCATGCCCTGACAACTAGCTAGCACACCTTAGCAACCGCATTGCAATACTCTAAAAACCACTTATGTTAGAAGACTTTAGCAATGGCATGGCGACTACTCAAAACACCCTACTGTAGCATTGTAGCTTAGATGATGTAGACGAGTTTTGCAAAGGCAAGGACCACTTTGCTTTTTCTTCACTAAATGTAACTTAATGTTCTATGGGATCTTTCATGTTGAATAAAATTTGATCCTGGATCATAGAAAAATAAAGGAGAAATATATAAATAACACAAATGCACAGCTTTGAATTCTGTATGTCGTACCCATCCACTGTTTAACATGGAAATGCTAATGCAATCAAGCCTGTTAATCACTCAACTGGCCATTTCCTTAAAGGAATATTCCGGGTTTAACACAAGTTCAGCTCAAAAGTCAACATTTGTGGCATAATGTTGATTACCACAAAATTAATTGAGACTTTCTTTGAAATCAACATTATGCCACAAACGCTGTTGATTGAGCTTAACTTGTACTGAACCCGGAATATTCCTTTCAGGATAACTTTTTTAAAGGCTGTTTTCCAGAGAAGAATCTGCATTGAAAATTCTGTAATTTTTTTACTCACACTCATGTCATTCCAAACCTTTAGCTTTTATTTTTCGTGGAACAGTAAAGGAGACATTTTGTAATAATCTTTTATGCAGACCTTTTTCAAACAAGGAAAGTTCATATTGACCACATCTGTCTGTGTGCAGAACTGACTGTTAGTCACAGAAAAACTTGTCCCAATTTATATTAGGTGTCTTTAACTACTATGTACTAACATTAAAATACATACAATACAATGCATTTATTGTGTAACTACATGATGTTCTGCAAAATTCTCACAAGATTCACATTTGCTGCTACTGAGGTTGAGGTACGGGTAGGTTAAGGGGTAGGGTTAGGGGTTAGGTTTAGGATTAGGGGTAAGGTTAACAGTGTAACTACAGATGTCATTTAATGCAGGTACTTTAAATGTAAGTATAATGCAACAACACATATTTCAAATCGTATATCAAAACATTATGACCACCTGCCTAATATGCTGTTGGTCCTCCGCGTGCCGCCAAAACAGCACCGACCTGCTGAGGCATGGACTCTACAAGACCCCTGAAGGTGTCCTGTGGTATCTGGCACCAAGACATTAGCAGCAGATCCATCAAGTCCTGTAAGTTGTGAGGTGGAGCTGCCGTGGATTGGACTTGTTGATCCAGCACATCCCACAGATGTTCAATCGGATTGAGATCTGGGGAATTTGGAGGCCAGGACAACACTTTGAACTCTTTATCATGTTCCTCAAACCATTCCTGAACAATGTGTGCAGTGTGGCAGGGCACATTATCCTGCTGAAACAGGCCACTGCCATCAGGGAATACCATTGCCATTAAGGGGTGTACCTGGTCTGCAACGATGTTTAGGTTGGTGGCATGTTTCAAATTGACATCCACATGAATGGCCGGACCCAGGGTTTCCCAGCAGAACATTGTCTAGAGCATCACACTCCCTCCTCCAGCTTGTCATCTTACCACAGTGCATCCTGGTGCCATCACTTCCCCAGGTAAACGGCGCATGCGTACTCGGCATTCCATATAATGTAAAAGAAAACAGGACTCATCGGACCAGGCGAACTTCTTCCACTGCTCCAAGGTCCAGTTCCGATACTCACGTGCCCATTTTTTCCTGCATTCAACATATTGACTACAAGAACTGATTGTTCACTTACCATCTAATCTAACCAGACCTTGACATGTGGCCTTGTTAGGAGATGATCAATGTTATTCGCTTCACCTGTGAGTGGTCATAATGTTTTGGCTCATCAGTGTACATAATAAGTACATGGTAGCAAATGCAAATTAATTGTCAAGACACCTAATATAAAGTGGGTCTGAAAAACTCACCCTCCACCCAAGCTCTCAAATCTCATTTGCGATTGTATTAAGATTAAAAAATGCAACTCGACACGTCATGCCAGGTTAGACATCATTGACCAATCACAATACAGCAGTGTGAATATGTGGAATGTAGAGTGAGACTTCATGACTGCAGCAGAGGTGAAGATTTTCAGTAAATAACAACTTAAATTTTGGTCTGTTCCTCATCCAAAGCTATTGTACGACTTCAGAAGACTAAAAACATAGTGTACACGTCTTTTGGAATATTTACATGATACTTTCATGGTTCTTTTTGTCCTTTTTGGATCTTGACAGGTGTGGTTACTATAAAAAATTGGTTGAGCTCTTCTTTTAACTGTCCAGTCTCACTCATTATCTGGTTCAGCTACAGAAAGAGCTCAGGCTAACAGGAAGTAAGCCTTTGACATCAGCCGCACACAATTAATCATTAATCATAGCCGCAAGTGGCAATCATCAGTGTCCATGCACATGTGAAGAAAACATGACCTAAAACAAATTCGAAAGATCAGATCACGTTGAGGCTGTGGATATCATTGTTGTAAAGTTTAACTTTTTTCACAGTTGCGCAGATGTTAGCTTAGCTTTAGCCCTTTCTTGCCATGTGTCGTCAGATTGATCTACTCCTACCAAGTTTTGTGAAGTTCTGACTGTGCACGCAAATGTCTAGATTAAAACAAGAGCAGTTTAGTGTTTCCCAAACATTTTTAGCCACGGCACACTTTTTATGACTAAAAAATTCTACGGCACACCACTATCCCACATAGGCTAACCATCGTCAATATTTTTCCTTTTCAAGAACTTGTCCATGTTTTCTGATTGTCTTAGTAGCGTGTTTACTTGTAATGTTTGAAATTCGGCTATGCAAAAAATAAATAAATAAATAAATAAATAAACACAAGTCACATAGGTAGGCTACCCTGTGTGAGGTCACAGGTGGCAAGAGCGCCAAATAGGTAATGAAAAAACAACAAATTTGCTTCTTTTATAATTTGTAGATTTGTTCTTGCAATGCTACAACAAATTACATGGATGCAAACTCATGAGGAGCGAAAAAGGTAAGACAATCACTGGTCCACGAAAATTTTTTCTAGTGATATTGTTTTTAAAGAATAAGCTAAAAGCACCAATTCCAGCTATTTAAGTGATTCAAGTTTATTCAAGTTTACAATTGTGCAGAATTAGCTGCAAAATAAAGAGTATTTTTGTGAGACTTGCTTCTGTTTCACAAATTTGTTCAATTTTGTTAACTGATTAGTTCAGTGACCCCTTCTGGAAATGTCACTAAGTGGCGACAAATGAGCGTCTTATGTGCTATGAGTGAGTCAGTGAATCATTTTGAGTCATCCAATCTACCAAGAGACTTTATAGTGTTTAAGCAGTAAAAGAACAAGGAAGATCTTCCTTCAGTCTGAGCATTATTTTTCATCCAAAAGACCACAATAATAGACAAATAATAATTATGATTTTCAATAATGTTCTTTCATCATTGCAAAGCGCATTTCACATGAGTTGAGTCGAGCCGTCAACGCTCCGTTCAACGCTAGCGTCAAGGGCCGCATTGCCCTCCACATGACAAGAGTTGCAGAAAGCATCACAGAGGGGCGATTTTACGAGTTTGCCACGTAAAAAAGCGGGAGGTGTACACAATAAACATTGAAAACATGTATTTGGAAGAGAGAGAAAAAGCTTGCAGTTGCTTTAATAGCAGAAAGTAATAAAAGTACTCGTTTATGTTTAGGTCTAAGCGTTTTCTTGATGAATTTAAATTAGTTCAGTAACTGGGGTCTCTGATATTCGTAAACGATAAAGTAATATTTAATTAAAAGAAATTATGAGACATTCAATGTCTCTTCACACACTTTCATTCATTATACCAACACCTTGTGGTCATCCTTACGAAAAATGCGAGTTCATGGCAAATTTGGCGCAAACTTGCCGCAAATTCCTCACTGATAATTTTCACATGCAAATGAGCTTTGCAGCAAATTTTCCATTGTTGCCAAAGGTTTGCCAGAGGTTCACCACTACCGGCGAAGAGCTGCAAACTTCTGGCAAACATTTGCGGTTATGAAAATAATGAGCGGCAAATTTGCAGCAAGGTGGAGTTTGGTTTTACTCGTTTCGTGCACACACTTTCACTCTCAGACACCCACGAACGAACGAGTTAGGGGCCATTCACACAGAAAGTGTTTTTGAGCATGTCTGCTCGTTTTTCCATTGTCTTCTATGTAAACCCTTGCTGGACGGACGTCTCGTGCAGGAACAGTACATTTTTAGACACTGTTACAACAAACTTTGTTAAAAAAAAAAAAAAAAAGGCATGCTGAGACATCAGTGTTGTGTTTCATTCGTTGTGTCTAGCTTATTTTTAGTGCAGGTGTCACAAATATTCAACATTCTGAACATGTTTCATATTATTCCAGATTGTTCTGAACCAAGCAAAACGGGTTCTGAGGAGCCGCAACACCTTGTTAAAACAGTGTATGTTTACACTTACAATACCGTTACAAATGTTTCCTATGATGCTTACATAAAATACAGCCTATTGCAACAATACCCGCTTGGGAAAAAAATATAGAGAGACTGAGCGATTTTTGGTCGGGCTAAGGATTAAAATCAGACAATACCATTCGGGTCGGGTAGTGTTCGGTCTCACAGTCTCGAGTACAGGTCGGGTTTCATTTTAAGGCCCCTGTAGACCTCTAGACAGTATCATGTAGAGACCAAGTTTCATGAACTTTGGGCATTCACAAATTATTTTATTAGCTGCTGAATTTTGATTGGCTGTTAGCGGCCATTATTGTTGATTTGTCCAAAATGTTGAGATATGTTAGCACTTGTATTAAATAAAATACAAGCTAAATTTCAACCTCCTTGATCAAACTGTTGCTGAGTTATAATGGTTAGTAATGTCCCTTATAGTCTGAATTTGACATTATTTGGCGTGTCTGAAAGTAAGCTAACTTCTGTCAAGTTTGGACTGTGCGTTAAGAAGATATTGCATAATTAGTCATCGTGGACCAACCCAACAACCATCAACAATTTAATAGACTTATATCTTGGAAACTAAATTATTTAAAAAACTTTTTGACATAAGGGTCTCTAGATGATTCACACCACATTTTATGTGAATTGTACAAATTAACTACATTTAATAGTGTAATAAAAAATGTATAGACGGAAATAGAAAACTGTGCAATCAGTAGATTTGGGAGGAATCAGAAGGAAAAATATCTGTGATTCTAGCTCATATGGTTCTGGAGTTATCAAAAATGCTAATTTACTTATTAAAGTGCCACCTAGTGTCAGCAAGATGTGCACTTGATTAGAGGTTGGGATTTGGGACCATCCCACCAAGTTTGTGGTCTCAGCACCCAGACACTTTAGGGAAGAAAAATCACAATAATTATCAGAAAATATAAACAAAATAAAATGGGCTTCCAGAACCTTTGGTGCTTGGACCTAATTGTCATTCAAACAAAGTTTAATATTAGTTTTTGTTATGCACCAATTAAAGAAATCAGTGTGAAGCAGCACATTATGTGGCTTCAGAACACATGTCTACCTCACACGGATCTGTTCGTCTTTTAGCGTGGATATGAAACGTGCTCATTAGCACAACACAGCGTGTGTGTTTTTATGCCCTGCAGTGGTGTTCCTAACATGTTCAAATGTTCACACATGAAGGTTTGCTGCAGTCAAATGAATAAAGGGTTTTTAATTGTCAATCATTTATCATATTGTCTGGACGGCCATGCAGTCTCATTTAACAGTAATTTTGTGAGGTTGAATTTAAATGTTTGTTAAGGTAGCATTTGGTTTGAGTCCGATTTATTGGCTCTGTTTCAACAACTAGTCAGCGGCCTTGCTGTCTACAATTTATATAGATAACTACCTTCTAAGGGGCCATTTTCACAGGACATGCTCTTGCGATCTTAAACATCTAAATGCTTACAATTTAAAAACAATTGTAAGTTCAGTTGAATGCAAGAACGTGTCCTTTGCGAACTGATTTTTGCCGCTTAATCCACCATCTTGGATGGATTGTCTTCTCTGTGGGGGGTTATACTTATGTCCTGGTCCTGTTTGACTCCAAAATCAAAAGAAACAAATAAGAAATTATATTTTGCATATAGAAAATAAAGCCTATTTTTAGGGTCATCACGATTTTTTTACATATTTGATTTTGACATTTACATGATATTGACATTATTTTCATGACAGTTTCACACATTTTAGCCCCCGGTTCTTATTTCCGCAAAAGATGATCGTTATGATATTCTTTTAACAAACATAAATTAATATATATATTGGTACTGCCTTTCATTTTCACTGTTTTTAAAAATCATTGTACAACAGCATATTTTTACTGTAATACAATAAACATTTTACAGTAATGAGAATCTTCATTGAAAACAATCAGAATAGTAAAGGTAAAATGTCCATAATTGTGCTCAAAATAATGCCAAAATGCAAAAAATCTTATTCGTCCTAAATGTAGGCTTCAATTTCTTTATGCAAAATATTTTTAAATAATTAAAATATGTTAAATAGGACCAGGACAGGTTTTGTGAAACAGAGCAATTGTGTTACAAACAAACAGCTTTTAAGAGGCAACTGAACTGCTATTAATTGACCAGTCAAAACCTTCAATACTTCTGATTCACTTTGAGTTTGCAGCTCTCAACCGTTATAAATAACTGGTTTTGAGATGGACCAACAGGCAAGTTCAGGCACACTCTCTTATATCTTCTGTAGCATGTCAAAGAGATTTGTCCACTCACTGTAATTAGTCGTTACCATGACGACTTCCCTCCACTCGAACAGCCCCTCCAATAAACCCCTTGCCGTCCTCGCTGGGACAGGAAGCAGGAGTCAATCGGCCGGCTACAGTACAGGAATGCAGCGCGCCGATGCTGCTCATATATCAAGTGTGGTAAAGATTAGCTGTCAGCCCCAGAGGAGATCTATTGATCTGTTTTCCTTTTTTCTGCCAGGAATCACCTGACAAAGGCAGCGAGGAGGACTTCCGTGACTGATGCTCATTCACGTCTCCACCCACTCAGCTGGATTTGGGGGGTTCCAGTGACCACTGAAGCTGGGACAGAATTAAACCATAAACTTCACAACTTGCACTCAGAGCCAAAGGTGTTTCATTCATTAGGGTTGACAAAGGCCACTTATAATATACATATAACACACACATAAAATGTTTTTTAAAGAATGTATCTTGTTTGGTTGCATTGCAAGATTTTTGTTTATGTTTAAAGCAAGTGAACAAATTTGCTAAAGGAACAAAATGTTTTTATGAGAATATGATTTTGATTTTGAGAGAAAATCAGCAGAATTCTGTGGAATTTTTGTGTGTCTGCATTCTTAAACTAGACTGCAGTATATTTTTTGTCAGCTTTTGCAATGCTTCCTTTCCTTCTTTGAATTTCTTTATGCATTTACTGAAACAAACTGTCTTGCCATGCCCGTTTCTTTTTACACTGCTGTTTGCTCATGTAACTGGTCCTGCTCGACCCACTTCGAGCGGGATTCGAACCGGCATCTCTGGCATGGGAGGCGGGCACGCTAACGAGGACGCTGAAGGCTACTTACCTGCTGGCTTCTGTTACACTCACATACATCAAGTACTTAATTCAAGTGTTTTACATACTATAGGTTAAAGCTACACTATGTCACTTTTGGCCCTCTAGAGGTTAAAAAATAAAACTGCATGCGTCTTGCAGAAGAACATTGTTTTGGTTGTGCTTCAGCTCTGCACCTCTGCGTGGATGAATGTGGTTCAAGGCATCGGTGTACACATGAATACAGGACATCTTATCAGAGCGAATGGACAAATAAATAACTAAAGAAAAGAAAAGACGGATATCTGAAAACATGTCATCTGAGCAGATAAGAGCAGATAAGTGCCATATCTTATGCTATTGTTTTGACTTGTTGGAAACATGGATGTTTTGAAATAAAATTTAGGCAACATTCATTAACATTAGACTGTAACAGTTAAAGGACAGTAACAGTAAACGTATGTTTAATGTCAAAATTCTAACTTAAAACAACATAAAACAAACACAGACACACATGCAACCTGCATCTCTCTCTCTTTCTTGAACTGGTATTTCCGGCTCCCCTTTATCTCGCTCTCCCGCTGATCAGCTGATTCAGCACCTGCCGTGCAGCCTCACAGCCCGGCCACGCCCTCCTCCTCGTCACATAGACATAACGATTGCTAGTCTGATAAGGTCAAACATTGTAAAGTTTTTATAACTTCAGGATATTCTGACCAAATAGACCACGGTAGTAACTAATTTATAGATTTTCATTGTTACCAACCAGTGGTCAACATCAGTTCAAGACTCACATGTCCTTGGCAGACGTGTGTGTGTGTGATTACACAACTATACATAAATCATATCAATAAAATATCTTCCCTGTTGAGTAAGGAAAAAGCCATCTCTGTGTCGCTTTTAAATCCTTTCAGATCTCAGAGTTGCCGCCACCTCTGAAAAGTCAAGCCGATGTTGATTGGGGTTTTATTACGGACTCTGTCGCTTTCCCTTTGTGCTCTGGACTCTGCTCTGTTCGGGGTTTCTTTGTTTTTACACCCGGTGATTCCCCGGAGGTTTTCCGTTTGAATGATCCATGATCCACACACGCACTACAGTAGCCGGAGCTTATTTTCTCTGTGTACAGATATGACGTCAACACACACGGACGAATGACGTATGAACGCAATTTCCCGCGAAATCCGTCCCGACAGCTCTAAAATATAAATCATTATTATAGATTTATCAAAGTGTATTTGGGAAAAGTAAGGACATGGTTTGGAAGATGGATTTTTGTTGGATCTCATTAATAACATTTTGTTATTTTTTAACTAAAAAAGTTACATGGTGTATCTTTAATTACATGACTTATAGATCATAAAAATAAGATGAAAAACATGCAAGTCCAAGTCCAGCAACTACTGTTTGCATAATAGATACTGATTGTGAAAGATTGCAGCTATTATTCAGAATGTTGCTCAACTCTCATCTGTTAATGGTTATCACATTAATGGCTAGTCTGAGGCAAATGTATACATTTCAGAGGAAATGTTCAACCAAAGAAACATTAAACAGAATGAAAATGTAATTCACTTCTGTGGGATGTTGGCAGTTGGCCAGTGTGCATGCATTTAATGCAACAGTTTAACCCCGGAGAACAAAAGATATGTCAATGAAGAATTAAACCAAGAATTTAAATTGTGATATTTGCTTAATTAAAATATTGCTTTCCTAAAAAAATGATGCACAACACAGAAAGACACAATTTTTATTAATTAAATGGTTTAAATATGATTTAAAATATTTCATAAAGTTATTTATAATTCATTTTAAAATCAATTATCTTATTCTTTATAAAACTGCTTCAAGGAAAATTAACTGTAATGATAATTGTATTAATAATTGATATTTTAAAACGGTTGATGTATCATATTTAATTCTGAAGAGTTTGGCACACATTGAAAATGAAGTAGGACTTTTCGGTGACAGTATAAAAAAGGCTGTATAACAGAAATATGGCCAATTTCCATGTTGGCTTATAACAGTGAGAATGGTTAATAACAAAAGGCCTTAACTAACAAATATTACACCACACCTCATTATTCACAGTCAGTATTCTTGTGCTTTGTGAAAAAAAAAACAAAAAAAAAACAAAGTCCAAAATAAGCGACTTTCCCCACTAAAACAAGCGAAAATAAGCGGTCCGATTTTTGGGGAGTGAGGTTTAATGAAATATGGGCAATATAAAAAATCATTACAATATTTCACAATATTTCAACTGGCCATCTATGAATATATCAATTAAAAAAACTCTGATCTATTATTTTGTTAAACCTTTACTCTGAAACCGAACATTATCACAAAGGAACCCTAAATAAAAATATATGGATAATTTTTTATAACAGGACTGCTTATCAGTCAAACTCTAGCAGCATCATATCTGTATTAATGCATCGAATCTGATAATCAATGAGTGAAGACTTGGCTTTCTACCTCTAATATTTTTCCTGGTAACTGTCCATGTTGCCATTATTGCTGTAATTGAGGAAAAATGAACTGGGTTGCCTTGTGACAGTGTCACTAACATATCACAGATAATAAGTGTGGATTCGTGCAACAGTGAGTGCCAAATGCTGCAGCCACGCGGGTCGTATTGGACTCTTCCACTGGCCGTGTGTTTGACACCACTGACGTAAAGCGTGGCTCCAACAGTAGATGGGGATATTTGACAGCTGCTGTTCAAGTGCGGTCACATTTACCTTTGCACAGCGAAATTCCGCGGGCGAAGAAGGCGTGGTTAGATGTTGAGCACGTGTGAAACCAGCAAAAAACGTATGGCCAAGCAGCCTTTTTTTAATGCTGCACTTTATACTCTGAGAGAGTGAAGTTAAAAAGAAACTCGCTGCTAAAATGATATCCTTGTCCATTGTGAATATTCAGTGTTGCTGTGAACAAAGCACCACCCACACAGAGGTCACTGCCAAACCATGCAACTAACTGTTGGGCATCACGGCAAAATCACCTGTCAGAGTTCACCAAACTTGAAATTCTTCGCCATCGGAAGTCCATCATGCAAAATTCACGATCGTGCAGATTCCCATTGAACTGACTGTATTTCACCCACAGAACGTTGCTTTGCGAAGGTAAATCTGACGCGCCTACGCAATTCTCTAGAGTTCTGACAAACTTGCCGCAAGTTTCCCACTCATTATTTTCACATGCAAATGAGCTTGCCAGCAAACCTTTGGAGACAATGAAGAGTTTGCCACAAAGCTCATTTGCATGGGAAAATAATGAGTGGCGAATTTGCGGCAAGTTTGCCAGAACTGGCAATTTTTGTTAGGTAAACGGACATGGAAACACTGGAACCAAGAACAATATTTTTATGTTAATTTTATGTTACTGTTTTCTCTAACAAATATAATGGTTCCCACTATAAACACAGAATTTGTGACTTTTTACTTTAAAAAAGTAATGGGACACCAATTTGTACCCTATTTGTTGGAAGTACAAGTCATGTGTACACACACACACACACACACACACACACACACACACACACACACACACGGTAGAATGATACTTCTGCTTATAAATGTAGGCTATGGTTTGTCATGTCAGACATTAAAAGTGTTTGGACAGTCAGTGTGATCAAAACGTCCCATCGTCACAGGGTAGAAATGCTGTTAAAGCGCTGTGACTGTGGGGTGACTCAGGACATTCAGTCTGAACTCAATCATGAACTGCTGCACTGTTCTTTTCACAGCCAGAAAAACACTAAAGATGTCTGATGCTCCAGAGTTACAAATCACATCTTGAGCTGTCTATCTTTCTATTTGTCTATCCTACTCCCCTCCCTTCCCACCGCTGTAGACTGATGGAGAGATGGAGGGGGAAATCGATGTGTGCAAGCTGTGTCATGTTTAGGGATGTTTCAAGCACAGACGGCTGCTTCTGCTGCATCGTAGCAGCCGCTCGCGTCCATCTGAGTGAAAGAGGCACGTGGATGCAGACATGACAGAGTGAGTGAGTGAGATTCACTCAGTCTCTCTCTCTCTCTCTCTGGCCTGATTTCATTGTGATTGTCCCAATCTCAGCATGGACAGCGGGTGGTCGTTCTAGACGTTCTCACAGCTACAGGATCTCTTAGAGGATGGTGGTGATTTTAAGCCGCGTGAATATGACTTTCACCCCGATTTGTCATTTTTATGGTTAATTATATGCTTACATAGTCCCTGTCTCACCTGATGTCATTCATCTTTTCTTCAATCAGTGACTGACGGCCACACTTATTTGTTCATGCATACAGTCAGGGTCCAAAATTAACACCTGCCAAACACCAAATAAGGGTAAAAATTGGCTTTGATTAGTAAATAAAACAGCTCACCAATGGATGTTAACTTGTTAGAAACTGCAACATAATACATGGTTCAAATTGAATGTACTCACTGATGTAAGTAATGTGAGTGATTTAAATCAGACATACAAATCTTCTATAAAAAAAACAAAAATAAAACATTTACCTCATTTGAACATGTACCATCAGAAGTTTATTAAGGATGCTTTTTTCCCCCATCAGAAAATTCTTCACATCAAGCCACAAAAACAAAAATATGAGCAACACAATGAAATCAAAATGATGTCTCGTTTTTGTGACGTACAGTTGTGCTCAAAAGTTTGCACACCCTTGGAGAATTGGTAATATATGTACCATTTTTAAAGAAAACATGAGTGAGCAGGCAAAACACATTTCTTTTATTTCTTATGGGATTCATATTCAACTGTAGGTTACAACAGAATTGTACAATCATAAAACAAAACATGGCAACAAAGAAAAAAACGAAATGACCCCTGTTCAAAAGTCTGCATACCCTTAGTTCTTAATACTGTGTATTGCCCCCTTTAGCATCAATGACAGCGTGCAGTCTTTTGTAATAGTTGTCTATGAGGCCCCAAATTCTTGCAGGTGGTATAGCTGCCCATTCGTCTTGGCAAAATGCCTCCAGGTCATGCAAAATCTTTGGTCGTCTTGCATGAACCGCATGTTTGAGATCTCCCCAGAGTGGCTCGATGATATTAAGGTCAGGAGACTGTGATGGCCACTCCAGAACCTTCACCTTTTTTCTGCTATAACCACTGGAGGGTCAACTTGGCCTTGTGCTTAGGGTCATTGTCCTGCTGGAAAGTCCAAGAACGTCCCATGCGCAGCTTTCATGCAGAAGAATGCAAATTGTCTGCCAGTATTTTCTGATAACATGCTGCATTCATCAATTTTCACAAGATTCCCCGTGCCTTTAGAGCTCACACACCCCCAAAACATCAGTGAGCCACCACCATGCTTCACAGTGGGGATGGTATTCTTTTCACTATAGGCCTTGTTGACCCCTCTCCAAACATAGCGGTTTTTCTTTGTATCCCGAACAGTTCTTCTGGCAGTTGTGGCTGAAATCTTTCTTGGTCTACCTGACCTTGGCTTGGTCTCAAGAGATCCCTGAATTTTCCACTTCTTAATAAGTGATTGAACAGTACTGACTGGCATTTTCAAGGCTTTGGATATCTTTTTATATCCTTTTCCATCTTTATAAAGTTCCATTACCTTGTCACGCAGATCTTTTGACAGTTCTTTTCTGCTCCCCATGGCTCAGTATCTAGCCTGCTCAGTGCATCCACATGAGAGCTAACAAACTCATTGACTATTTATACACAGACACTAATTGCAATTTAAAAAGCCACAGGTGTGGGAAATTAACCTTTAATTGCCATTTAAACCTGTGTGTGTCACTTTGTGTGTCTGTAACAAGGCCAAACATTCAAGGGTATGTAAACTTTTGATCAGGGCCATTTGGGTGATTTCTGTTATCATTATGATTTAAAAAGGAGCCAAACAACTATGTGATAATAAATGGCTTCATATGATCACTATTCTTAAATAAAAGAGTTTTTTTGCATGATCAGTCATATTTTCAAAATCAATGCCAAAATTCACAATTTCTGCCAGGGTGTGCAAACTTTTGAGCACAACTGTATGTCTCTTCTTGCATATGATGCTGCGTGACCTGCACTGTTTGTCACTAATATGCAAGAAAAAAGCTAAATCATTCTAATCTCATAGGGACAAAAATATATTTCTAATAAAATAATGCAAAATACAGTTTAATGGCTGATAAAAAATATTTATGGCCAGTAATTTTCTCGATTCACTCACCTGGTGTATGGTCTTTTTTCAGTAAAATATTTTTCAGTGGAAACATTTATGCTTAAAGGATTAGTTCACCCAAAAATGCATAAACTGCACAACATAATTTCACAATTTCTCTCTTTGTGTTAAGAAAATGAAATAAAGTCATATAGTGTTATAACAACACGGGTGAGTAAACAATGATGAATTTTAATTTTTGGGTGAACTAATCCTTTAACCCTTCTGTTATGTTCAGGTAATTTTTTACTTGTTAAGGAGTACAAACAGTAAAAAAAAAAAAACCTTAATCTTGTATTTGGCCGAAATGTCTTTGTATTCTCAACAACAATTAATAAATGAATAAGTGAAAAAATGTATTACACTTTTATTATACTTGCTTATACATTGTCAGGGTGTTTTGGGGTGGTTACTAGGGCATTACTAGGTGGTTCCTTACTGGCCAAAGTGAAAAGAGACCATCTCCTACACATTCACACAGTCAGTGTTTGTGACTAACAACTGTATTTACTTACAGGTGTGAGTCTTGATTTCACCTCGAAGCTGCAGTGAAATGTATAATGAATCAAGTAATTTCATTATGCAAAAATATTGCCATGGTCATGTAATTTTTATAAGATCAGACTGCTATAAAATCTTGTGTTCAATGTGAAAAACAAGACTATGTCAATGTTTATGTATCAAAAGCGAAGTGTGCTGTATATCTACTGTCCTCTACCGGGTCTTTTTTTGACCTGAACAGGTAAGCAGTTAAGAGTTTTCTCACAAAAACAGAAGGATTAAAACTAGGGCTATCGATTTAACGTGTTAATCTTTTATACATTTAATGGCAAGAAGTTAAGTGTTAAAAAGTTAATGCAATTAATTATGCCACCATACTTAAAGGGGTCATGAAATGCTCTTTTCTATAGTTTTATTTTCTTCCCTGAGGTACACTGATAATGTTAAAGTTTTTTTTTTTTTTTCCATTAAAATATTAATAATTCAGTAATATATGATCATTTTGCACCCTGTCTCTGCCCCTCTGTCTGAAACGCTCGGTTTTGGCCTAAGCGCCTCCTTAAAACATCAACGTAAACGCCCACTGTTCTGATTGGCTGAAACTGTGCAGCCCCTAAAATTCAGCCATTTTTTAAATCTGAAGAGAATGTACAAGCTCCACAACATTATAAAACTATATTTCAGGTGTCACACATAACGCTCATCCAACACATCGCATCTGAATATATTAAACTGTTCATCTTAAGCACAACTGTTATTACTCACACTCTGTCTACACCGGACGCAAGAGTCATGTCAAAAGCAATAGTACTCGTTATAATCAATGATGCTGTCTACCATGGAAGCATACGTTGTAGCGCGTCATGTTGTGCCGACAGTAAACAGATGTCCCGTTCCATTTTGTGCTACACGTGCTGGCGCAACTACTGCCAACAACACAAATAAACGGTTTAGACAGTTCGTGTCTACACGCTCGGTGTAAACAGCCTCAAGCCGTTGCTTCGTGACATGTCAATGGACACGCTCGGTGTAAACAGGATGTCAGCACTATAAACTATCAAACAGTCATGACATGTTAAATATTAATGAATGGAACCGTTTACTTACTGTTTTGCATCAGGTCCAAGTGTTTTAAACTGCCCCATCCTTCAATAACAGTTCCTTTGCAAAGCTTGAATCATTTTATGACTGTTCACAAGCAATCCACGCTGAAATATTCTGAAGACACATCCACATACAAAGTCAGAGTGCCTAAACAAACCTTAGAAGCAGCTTAAAGCTGGTCACAAAGCTGAACGAAGCACAACACAAAGCAGAAGTCCTGAGACATAATTGCTTTTTATGATGCTAAAAACCAGTGAGATGCCCCAAAGTGTCGGTTTGATGCATATGTACGCAAGAACACGTTCCATGAAAACAGGACAGATTAATTAACTCAATTGCAATATGGATTGCTGTGGACTTTGGGCCAGTGATAGGTTTATGAGATATAAACTCTGAAAACAAGTCTTAACTTTACTTGAGAAGCGAAAATGCACAAGATATTGTGGGATGATTTATATATTTTACTGGGAAACACAAATTTTACAGTGTAAAATGTTAATTTTGAACCTTGTACACAGTATTTTCCCCTATTTGTCCTTTTCTTAGCACAGTTCAAGCCACTCTGCAGAGCACTTGTCCATTCCTTCTCATTCTATGTGGCACTCTAATCAGAACACTACAAGCTCCAGCGAGTGAAGAACGCTTTCCTGACAGCCAATAAAAACCCAATAATCTCCCACATTCAAGTGGCCCTATTTTTAAAAACACTAACTAGTGCTATTACTCAGGTGCTCACTGCTTCTCTCCTCTCTCCCTTAATGCCCTTTTTGTTTAATATATAGCCCATGAAAAATGAGACACTCCCGTCTCGGTGTGTAGATATTTTGTTGCTGATGATGCATGACGAATTTCCATCACGGCTTTGTTTCCAGCGGGTGAGCGGATAATCTTTTACAGCATGGCAAGGAAGTACACCACGTCCATCAATCTAGCGTGCTTATGGCTGCCGCCCGCAGCTGTCGACTAACCAGAACTTGTGTCAAGAGGACAGAATATGTGGAGGACCACCCAAGGTTGAATGGCATCTTGATTAACAAATAATGTGCATCTAAGCTATATTATTATTTTAATCCTGTTGCAGTCTGTTTGGAATATATATACTTATAATTTGAATAGATAACTAGAAATTCTGGTAGTATCACTTAGTTTCAGTGTGTCTTGTAATATATAATAACTTATAAAATATTAACACCCATGACATGACTCTTTCAGAACATGTTTTGTGCAGCAAATTTTAAATTTTAAATGTTGTGGGGTTGAAGATCAGTGCAAGGTTGAATGGAAAGTGCAGTGTCACAGACAAATTTAGCATTTTCTCAGAACATGCATAAAGCATTTTAGAGAAAATAATTACATGATACACAGTGAAAGCATGATATTCAATAAAGTTAAAAATGTAGATACAATTAGATTCTTCAAGGGATAATTCACCCAAAAATGTAAATTCTCTCATAATATACTCACCCTCATGCCATCCCAGATGTGTCTGACTTTCTTTCTTCTGCAGAACACAAATGAAGATGTTTAGAAGAATATTTCAGCTCTGTAGGTCCATACAATGCAAGTGAATGGTGACCAGAACTTTGAAGCTACAAAAATTACATAAAGTTGGATTTTTATTCTATATAATCGATTTTGTAATGGCAACAGGGTTGAAAAACAAAACATTTGAACAGATAAGTGTGTAAATTCTGGTAGTATCACATAGGTTCTGTGTGGCTGGTAACATATCACACATAATTATTTTCTCTTCCAAACATGTTTTGTGCCAACCCTATTGCATTTTTCAGATGTTTTGGAGTTGAAGATGCAAAAATATCTAACAATGGCCTTGGCAAGCAAATATTATTGCACAACATCACATTGTTTACAGTCAATATTCCTGTGCTTTGTGCCAAGAAGAATATTTTTTCTGTAAAATTGATCACTATGATTTTTTCCCCCCGTAACAGTGTTGAGCTATAGAGCTTGATGAGGCCAAAGCATGGTATTTTAATATTAATAAAAGAAACGTTTTGGCAGAACCTGATTCTTCTGTTTGATTTTTATTTTATATATAATCTCTGCCTTACAGTTCACGGAAGACTTTAATTAGACATATATTCACTTGGACAGAACGTAAAACTGCTTTTCAGCACACACACACACACAGCTCCGTGTGTCACACACACTGTTGGCCTTTCAGGCCCAATGCAGAATGCACACGTTCATCGGCTGCATGCATCTCTCTCTCTCTCTCTCTCTCTCTCGAACTGGCGTCTTCGGCTCCTGTTTATCCCTCTCCCGGCTGACTGGGGTAATTCAGCGCCAGGCGTCCATCCTTACTGCCCGGCCACTCCCTCCTCGTCACAATAATCCTTTAAAATGTAATGGTAACAGGGTTGAACACAATGTGCAGGGAAAACAACAATTTCTGCATTTTCACAGAAGATGTATTAAGCATTTTAAGCAACTCAAGTTCGGCCCACGCTACAATGTCAGACAGCATTATGGAAACACGTGAAAGCATTACAGAACTGTATTTAAAAGTCAACAACACTTCTCTGTGAAGACATTAAAATGCGATCATTACAGATTCAGGATTTTCATCCTTTCAGGGGCGTTGGACCGTGGGTAATGATGGACATGAGTAACAGGTAAGTAACACTGCAGAGGGGCCCTCACTGCAGGGGGGCCCACAGAAAGGCTTCACTGATATTCTATTATATTATCATTTGTTATATATATATATATATATATAGTAACAATATGCTGTTTGTTGGAATAAAACATTGCAGGACTCTGTTTTCCACCTGTAAAAATGGGGAGTTCCCCTATAATCTGCCTTGTCTCCTCCCATGTTAGCGACCCCCACCGGGTGCAAAATTACCATCAGATGTTTATCTATGATGCCTAACTGTTATTTATTTCCAGAACTCCATGAGATACATGTGAGAGATATGTGAGGAACAAAATCACCTGTCATCATGCTGAGATTGTCTATTTAAAGAGACAGTACTGATTTTGCACGTGTTCTGAATATCAATGTAAATCGTAAATAGAACAATTTATGCATGTAAACAATAAACATGTAACAAATATATATGCAAAATAATGCAGTTTAAGGACATTTATTGATGGAATATAATGAATCTGACTATTTTTAAAAAGCTAAAATGCAACCAATATGATGAAAAACTGACAAAATATAATTTGTAAACGTAACATTTTCAAATTGTACTTAGAAGGTCCCTTCATAATTAACAGCATGAGCTGAGAAATAATGGATTTTATATTTAAGTTAAATGGAAATTGTAACCAAAATACACCTAGAATCTGGAAACCTGTAACAATACCCAGGCCGGCCCTAATTTTAAGTTAATTTTGGACCCTGTGTAAATATCAGTTAGCAAGTTAAGACTTTCTAAAAATACCTAAGAGCAGAAATGTCTCAGGATAGACCGAACAACCTGGCACACGTAACAGAAATGTTATGGTGACTTTGCCAACAAGAAAACTCATACATTTATACATGTATAATTTATTTTGTTAGTAGGCTTTTTTTATTTTGTATAATATTTTGCTTGATTCAAATAAAATTTGCATTTGAAAATAAAAAGTTATGAATTAGCACTGTTAAATATCCATCTAAAATGTTTATACTGGATATTATCCCCACCACAAACCCAAATTGGTCAGGGGTCCCTAAAATAGTTCTGTGCCCGGGGCCCAAAATTTGGTGCTACACCCCTGCATCCTTTTACAATTGCATGAACAGGCCTGGACGAAACAAGTGTAAACAGTCCGTGATGTGCGTCAGGCCTCAGTGCTGATAGAGTGACGCTGTGGTGTCTGTGAATCACGGAAGAGTATCGGCATTCCCGACTCTCTGCGACTCTTTTCCGCACAGAAGCAGAATGTCTGATTGACAATAATAGGAAGTGACAAGACAGATAGGTGACAAGTTAGGGGGAACGTGTGTGTGTGCGCGTGTGTGTTCTCTCCGGTTGGGAAGAGTCGAGTGGCTGCGTCTCCATGAGCGTGGTACAGGAGATGGCAGGAATGCTCTTATGTGGCCAAGCTGTCAGTCTCCTCGTTATTCCAGCTTCACTGGTGTCGAGGGGGTTCTGCGTGAGAGACACTGACAGATACACACGAGACGTCACAGCTCAAACCATCTCAGATGTGTTTGTGTTAAATGACTGTAATGTGTAAACAAACAATTATTGAGATGAGTGTAATTAATATTTTCATAATGTACCAAGTTAGAAGGTCCCATATATAATTAACGGCATTAGCTGAGAAAGAATTTCTTTCATATGTAAGCAAAATAACGGAAATATACCCAGATAAATTGGAATTGAATCTAATCGAATCCTGAAATCTGTTTCCATACCCAGCCCAACATGAAACACCAGAACCAATGCCATTTGGTATCAATGATGTCAAACCTGCATGACGTGTATAATTATTACCATTTGAATTAAGTACAGAATGAGCGAATTCAGTCTGTTCCTCTTACAAAACTATAGTGTGACTTGGTATATACAGTATGTGCATGAGTCATATGGAGTAGTTTTATGGTACTTTTATGGTGTTTTTTGCCCGTTCTGAAGCTTCACAGCATCTGTCCCCATTCAAATTAATTGTACTGTATGCAAAAGATCAGTGTAAACATTTTGTTAGACATTTCCTTTTGTGTTCTGCAGAAGAAAACGGCAAACCATAAATGACAACAGAATTATAATTTTGGGTGAACTATCCCTTTAAAGTCTAGGTACATCCAATATCTTTGTCACTAATTTGATTGGCTTGTTTTCTGTGGCATTTACTTTTTCCCCCTGCATTAGTTGAGTAACAAACAGCACGCATTTTATGAAGCATTTTAGCGATTGGCTTGTCACAAGCATTTATTGATGCAAGTAATATTTTGTCAGTGAAAGTGACCACGTAAAAACACAAATAGGAGTATAGGAGAGAGAGAGAGACAGAGATGAGACCCAGGTGAGATGTCATGAGTTCAGGTCACCCTCTAATTGATTGGTGTGAGATGCACATGAAGAAGACGTTCAAGTGAAATGAAGTCATAACAGTGAATAGAGACGTTTATTAGCTCAGACACGGAACCCGCCGAAACGTTGAGATTGTTTATTGATTTTAATGTTTTGGCTGGCTGCTCCTGGGTAATCGCTTGTGCTGCCGTGTCGACCCGGACCCCTGAAGACCCCGACCGCAGAGAAGAGCTCAGTGTACTATCATCTGATGAGCTCAGCCTGATTACATGAAAATTACGTGACTGTGGAGACACTTTACAAAATGATATTATGTGGTTCATTACACGTATTGCGACAGTTCTGAGGTGAAATGTCCACTGTGTGGCGCTAAAAGCAAGTTAAATATTCTCTCAAATAGATGAGGTTTTTAAGGTTAATACTGTAACGAGTTTTAAATCAACAAAACCAACTTCTACCCTAAACCTTAAACCTAAACCTAACCAATAGTGTCAGAAAAAGCAAATGTGAGATGAAAAACAACCACGTCATTTTGTGGAGCTTGTATGACACTTTGAGTCCACGTGTGGACTCGTGTGCTCTTCAGGACTCGTACCCCGCTCTTTTACATCACAAGTGATCTACAACGCAATTTGATCACACTCGAACAAGCGTGTAAATGTAGTTAGTTAATTAATGCAAACATTCAAATGAGTCATGCGCTATAGTAAATGTGTTTAGATGTCACAAGATAGTGTCATGTGAGGAACAGGGCGAAAAGTAAGTGTTTATGAACTGATAATCTGCCGTTTTACTCATGATTTGTGTGAAAGTGAATAAAAGTTGTTGTTGATGTAGCACCTCTAGTGTTCATTTCACCAGGAAACTGCTGCGATATGTACAATGAGACACGTAAAAATTATTTAGGCAGCAAAATTTAGGTATAGTAATGTGGTTCTACGAGACCAGGTTGGATGAACTTCAAATGTGCTGCCAAAAAAGCACTAAAAAACATACTAACTTGGTCTAATCAAGGAAATATTTGTGGGTTATATACAACTTAAAAGGAAAAGTTTACTCAAAAATAAAAATTCTGTCTAACCTTTATCTCACAAATGATGTATCATGCAGTTCTTTTCCAACAACACCAGTGTTATTTTGACCACTTCTGTTAAGCTCTAAATAATAATAATAATAATAATAATTAAAAATCAAAAGCACATTTATACTACACATACAAGATCTAAAGCTATTTTGGTGTCATTTCTGTATGCATGCCATTTTTTAATCTGGGCGTGAACATGAACTAGATGTAAGCTTCGATGAAAGAGAAGCTTATCATTGAATTTTTGGTCTGTTCCTCACACAAATCTATTGTACGACTTCAGAAAACTTAGAATGAAGATGTATGGACTACTTTTATGGAGCTGCTATGGTGCCCCATTCGTTGTAATTCAATGGAAAATATCAACAAGTACATTCTTCAAAATTTCCCCTTTCGTTTTCGGCTGAAGAAAGTCATAGAGGTTTGGAATGACACGAGGGTGAGTAATTGATGACAGAATTTCCATTTTTGGGTGAATTATTATTTATATGAATAAGTTTGTCAAGAGACAAATCTAGCACACTTGCTGTTTAAAATATAATAAAGAGCTGATTCAAAATGTGTTGCTCAAATTTTGTAACATTTTCTCATTGTAATAGATCTCAGACCCAATGACAGATCAGAACTGCCCTCCACCGCCAGATCTTACATTCTGCTCTGAGTCTCTCTGATGAATGAAGAGCTTGTGTGATTATGAGTTATGATGGAGCATCTTCCTCTTTCTGTCAGTCTGACTAAACGTTTGCGATTTCGACAGCCCCCACACAAACCGATCTCTCCACACCCATGTTCTGAACAACAGCTAACTGTGCATGTATGTTGGAGTCAGGCCTGTTTTGCACTTCCTGTGTCTGCAGCAGCGTAACTGCAACAACAGTCAGTGCCGCCGATAAGGGGGGACAACTGGACCTTTTGTTCTGGGTTTGAGGGGGGCCCAGACTGGAGGGGGTCCACAGAAAGTCTATTCCAAATTGTAGAGCACATCCAAACGCTTCAAATTAACTCCCGCCAAATAAGGGTAGAAACTCCACTTTGGTGGGTAGCCATAGCCTAAGCAAATTTAATTGTATTCATCTTGTGTTTAGCGTTTTATAAGCAATGAAAATATGCTTCTCAGATCAGACAAATCGCATCTGTGCGGGGCGACTGAAGTGTGGTTTTGCACGAACTGCCACAGCACACATGAGCGTGCTCCAGAGATAAAGCCAGAGCTCTGGGACAGTGCTAAATTCTTAAGAGAACGTTTTAGTATAAAGTTCTATATGGATGAATTTGAATTCTCAAATTGCTAGATAGCCCTGACATTAACAGCACAGACGAGGTAAAGAGACAACTGTGTGAAATGCATCAAAATCGATTACCAGGTTTTTAAAATACACATCAACATCCAAACTAAAATGTTTTTACTGCAGTAACACTAACTGGTAACTGGTATAGATGCATAGTAAAATGATTAGGGCGAATCTATAAGATTTCATTTTTTTAATTAATAATTATTCTGTCATTCACTTACCTTTATTTTGATCCAAACCGATAGGACTTTCTTTCTTCCATGGATGAAAAAAAGATTAATGTATTTTTCCATTTGTGGAAAAATATGCAATGAAATCGAATGGAGTTTAATCTACCCAAAATCACCTTTTGTACTCCATGGCATTATTAACTGTGAAGTTGTAGTTAAAGGTTTCTAAACATGTTTAGGCCATTCGTTTTTCATATCAAATACTAGCGTATAGTTTATATCACCCTCATGCCATCCCAGATGTGTATGACTTTCTTTATTCTGCGAAACACTTTTGAAGATTTGTAGAAAAAGATCCAGGCTCAGCAGGCCTTAAAATGGGAGTGGATGGTGATTAGATATTTGTAGGTCCAAAAAGCACAGATAGTCAATCTGCAGTGGTGACATTAATGCATTAATCCACAATAGTGTTCAAATAAACGATTCCCTTTCATTTTAGTGAGTTGGTTCTTTTGGATGGTTCATGTATATGAACTAGTTCATATAAATGATTCATTGATTCGCTTGAGCCCAGCACAACCTTAAAGGGACTTTGCCTTCTTTATTGAACCCAAATATTTAGTTAATTACTGCTGTAAATCACTATATTTCTGTATGGCCACCATTTACACATTAGCACCAAAATGTTGCTAAAACTCTGTGCTGCTAAAGTGAACAATGTACACTAAGGTAAGCAGAAGAATTTTGTGTGATCCTCCCCATTTACTTCATTCTTGTTATGAACTGTTACCTTCTGGTAGACTCCATAGAGTTCCAGTAGGGTCTGCATCAGTCAAAATGTTTAAAGACCATTTCTGAACATACGCTATTATATTGGGTGCTTGCATGTTAACATTGTGTGTACTGTGTGTTGATACTGTATGGTATGCAATTTTATGTTGTATGGAAGATTGAAACTTTTAACGGATGTCTTGGAAATAAGAATACTTGAGTCCATATCAAATTTCCCCATGAGGACAATAAAGTATATTCCATTCCATAAAGCCTTTGTCCAATTTTATGGCATTTTTTACCACAACGTAGATAGTTCAGAATTTTGACTTGCATCACAGGCTCACAACTAAACGGCGTGGAGTAATTGTGTCTACTCCTTCAGAACTTTGTGACTGGCTCAAACTGTGACAGAGAGTTTCACCTTAAACATGCTCAAACCATTCATTGTACGACTTTGTTCGCACATAGCATCAATATAGAACTTTTCAGGCAACTTAACTGGCAAATTGCCAGAGTTGAGTACAACAGTGCCTGCCCACTTTTTCAGCCATCTTGGTTCCGGAGGTATTTTTCCCATTCATTTTTTTCCAAAGGGATTTCCTAAATTCCTTCATAAAAGAGTTGTGCACCATGAACCAAACCAACCAGATCTGAGGTGAATCACAACAGTACAAACTTTGATTTGAAGCAAAAAACTATTTGAAAATCGGACAAAAAGACATAAGGCACAAGACTGTGTACTGAACGTCTTTAATGAGGGAATGAACTACAATCCATTGCGAATGACATAATTGAATTAAAATGATGGAACTTATTGATCGAAAGTTGTTGATTATAAGTATAGAAACAATCTATTTTTATTTTATTGCAAATTATTCAGATATATATAAATATATAAGTAGTTTGAAAGTGTAGGGAGAGCGACTCGACTGCATCATTCAAAGTGCATCATGGGAGTGGGCGGAGCTGCAGAGCTCTTCTGACGTGATTCTCTGATTGGTGGATCTTTCTATTCAGGATTCATGAGTAGTCTAGTTCTTCATCAGAAACCATGCTATTAAACACGATTGTTCAAAAATGTAATTAAAATAACGTGGATCTGATGTCTTCAACATTAACAACCTCGAAACTCACAGCAGATCTGTCTTTAAAGATGTATAAGTTATATTTAAAAGTAAATTCCCCTATGGAGAAAATTAATGGGATTTGTACTTCCAGAACCAGACTGTTGCACACTTTTTTGACAATGAGAAACTAAATAGAAAAAAATTGCTGATAAATTTACGGAAAAGGCTATACGTGTGAAAGTGTCCAATATCAGATTTGACAGTTTTGTATTAGCATTATACATTTTTAGTTTGATTTCAGAGTTTGGTTGTGCCTAAAGTTTTTAGGACCAAAGAATTGATGTTTTCGAAATGAAATGTCTAACCTTTGATCACCACCTCATGCCGCTGTTGTTGAGTGTAGTAGTAGTACACACATATAAACACCCACGTGAGTGCTGAAGGTTGATATGAATCTGCCGGTGGTTTATTAGACGAGGCAGTGAGCTGTGACTGACTGTATTGTCCACAGATGGACTGGAGTGCACGACACACAGGACCCTGCGTGGCCTCGATGACAATACAATCAGTAACCACATGCTTATTACATGACCTCTCCCGCTCTCTCTCTCTCTCTAAAATTCCTCTCTTTCTCTGCTTCTGCTTCTCCTGCTTCTTACCTGATTTCTCACCCTAACTGTTTTATTATCTTTTCTTCATCTCTAATGCTGCCTTCAAGTGCTATTGAAATTATCGTAAATACGAGTTTCCTACTTGGAAGTTGCACATGAACGATCTCTGAAGTCATCATTACAACTGGGAAACTCTGAGATAATTTTAATATCTGATTTTCCAAGTTGGGATAAGGCATAAACTTTCAACATGGCGGAGGAGAGTAAAGTTTCTGTAGTGAATGATGGTTTTATTCATTTTTCTAAATGCAGCTGTCTTGTTAATGATTGCCATTTCTGATGGTCTACATGTATTCATTACTGTATATAAGCCACAGAATATGAGGAACACAGTAACCATGGAGTACTGTTGTGGAATATCAACAGTAGGTGTTTTTACCACCATGAACAATGAATGATGATGAATGGAAAACTGGGTGACGTGTTTGACACACTGTTTTTTTGGCTGTTTTCAAATTTTAACATGTGCGTTTGTCAGCGCGAGCTGTAAACAGTGCTCATGTCGAGTTGCCACCCATCTATGTTTTCCCGGGATCATCCTGGTTTTTGGCCGTCTGACCTGGAAAAATAAAATTCCATTCACAAAATGTTCCAGAATTCAAACATTTTCCTGACATGTTCACCCATTTGAGCATTTCATTCACATCAAACATGCTCTCCTAAACTGTTCTCTCATATGAATCTTTAGAATGTCCTATTCATTTTAATGAATCAGTTCGTGTGGACGATTCATGTATATAAAGCTCTCCCTCTCATATGAAGTTTGATTCATGTACATAAACTGTATTAAAGGACGACTGATTTGACTTTCATGCAGAATACATTACGCATTATTTCAATTCTTATTTGTTGCTGAATAATTATACACTGCCTGGCCAAAAAAATAAAAAATAAAAAATAAAAAATTGCCAATTGGATTTAAATAAGCAGATATTTAAGAGCCTATGATTGGATCATTATTGAAGTGATTAATATGTTTCAGCTGGCAACAATACTTTTAACCCTAACTGATGCAGTGTGTAGCTTCTCATTTAAAAAAAAAAAAAAAAAAAAAAAACTTGTCGGAAGACTTTGTTCGTGGAAAAGATGTCACTGTGTTATCAGAAGAGGCAAATTATTGGCCTGCATCAAGCAAATAAAACAACTAAGGAGATTGCTGAAATCACTGGAATTGGGTTAAGAACTGTTTAACGCATTATTAAAACCTGGAAGTATAGTGGTGAACCGTCAGCTTCACGGAAGGAATGTGGTCAGAAAAAAATCTTGAATGATCGTGATCAGCGTTCACTAAAACGCTTGGTGAAGTCACATCATTAAAAATCGACAGTAGAACTCACAGCTATGTTTAATAGTGAAAGAGTACTTCCACACACACAGTGTGACGAGAACTTACAGGATTGGGACTAAACAGCTGTGTGGCCACAAGAAAGCCAATTGATAATGAGGCTAATTGGAAAAAACAACTTCAATTTGCTAGGGAGCGTAAAGATTGGACTGTGGAGCAATGGAAAAAGGTCATGTGGTCTGATGAGTCCAGATTTACCCTATTCCAAAGCGATGGGCGTGTCAGGGTAAGAAGGGAAGCGCATGAAGCAATACATCTGTCATACATAGTGCCCACTGTACAAGCCTCTGGAGGCAGTGTTATGATCTGGGGTTGCTTCAGTTGGTCAGGTCTAGGCTCAGCAACATTATGTGGCAATAAAATAAAGTCAGCTTATTACCTGAATGTACTGAATGACCAGGTTATCCCATCAATGGATTTTTTCTTCCCTGATGGCACGGGCATATTCCAGGACAACAATGCCAAGATTCATGGGGCTCAAATTGTGAAAGACTGGTTCAGGGAGCATGAGGAACCATTTTCACACATGAACTGGCCAACACAGAATCTTGACCTTAACCCCATTGAAAGTCTTTGGGATGTGCTGGAGAAGACTTTAAGGAATGGTTCGACTCTCCAGTCATCAATACAAGATCTCAGCCAATAATGAATGCAACTCTGGATGGAAATAAATGCTGTGACACTGCATAAGGTTGTCAAAACAATGCCACGACGAATGCACACAGTAATCAAAGCTAAAGGCGGTCCAACGAATATTAGAATATGTGCCTTTTTTTTTTTTTGGGGCCAGGCAGTATAGTTAAATGCTGCTGTTCACCAATGTGTTTGATTCATTTATTTACATGGATCTGTTTACATTTATTTACATACTAGTTTATCTGTTCAAATGCTGTTTAATACTGATAGTTATATATTTTTAATAAAGAAAATACTTCAGTGTAGTTAGGCCCTATTGTTAATAACTTGTAGTGTAGCTAACTATTTTTTTAAAAGGGTAGCTTCAGCTCAAACTTGATCAGGAACAGAATAAATAAATGTTGAACTTATACACATTAAAATGATAGATATTATTGTTTTAATTAATTACATTCTGTTTATGTTCATTTCTATGAACTATAGATTATTTTCTCAATAAAATACCTTGTCCTGTACTTAAAAGAATAGTTCACCCAAAAATGAAAATTCACTTTAATTGTATGGACAAAAAGAAGAAATGTGCTTATAAAAATCTTCACTTCGGTTCTGCTGAAGTCATACACATCTAGGATGGCTTAAAGGTAAGTAGATCATGAGAGGATTTTCATTTTTGGGTAAACTAACCCTTTGTCACTTATTGAATGCAATATTCAAAGTCTGAGACTCAATTATATGGCTTTAAAAGTGTACTGTGTGTGTGTGTGTATGTCGACATTTGTGATGTTACGCTTTCAGTTCAACATTTGTCTAATTAAAGTCTTGTTGAATGTGGATCCGGCTCCCATGTCCTCCTTTCCCGACTGAACAGAGATCCGTTACATTGGTGATGAAACCTGGGAAAGGAGGAAGGGCACGCTGTCCGAGAGAACATGCCACTGTCATCCGCCAGGAGACAGAGGAACCGCTGCCATCCGCCAGGAGACGGAGGAACCGCTGCCATCCACCAGGAAGCGGAGGAGCCGTTGCCGTCCACCAGGGGACGGAGGACCTGCTGCTGTCTGCCATTTGGTGGAGGAGCGGCTGTCGTCCGCCAGGGGGCGGAGGTGTGGCTGAGGACCAAGTGGGCAGCGTGCACATGGGAGTCGAAGAAGAGCGTTTTCTTTTCTCTCTCTCTCCTCTTTCTCTCTCTGTCTCTCCCACTCACTCTTTCTCTCTCCCCCTCCCTCCCCTGTCTCTCTCAGATTTACAGGAGGCAGGGAGGACCATTGGGTGGTGGAACGGCCGGAAGGGCAGCGTCTCCCCTCCAGAGATTGGGGGGGGAGGGGGGTAAGCCAGTCCGGATGGCGCCCAGGGCCTGAATCAGGTGGTGGATGAGTGTGACGAGGAGAAGGGCGTGGCCGGGCCATGAGGATGCACGCCCGGTGCTGAGTTGCCTAATCAGTGGGAGGGAGATAAGGAAAGAGCTGGGGACGCCAGAGAGAGAGAGAGAGAGAGAGAGAGAGTGAGACACAGAGCTGTGCGTGTGTGTATGTTGACGTCTGTGATGTTATGCTTTCAGTTCAGCGTTTGTCTAATTAAAGTCTTTTTGAATGTGGATCCGGCTCCTGTGTCCTCCTTTCCCGACCAAACAGAGATCCTTTACAGATACTTAAGTATTTTTAAAACCACATACTTTTTACTTTTACTTCAGTAGTATATTATTGGATGACTTTTACTTAAGTAATAAATTTGTGTGGTTTCTGTACTTTTATTTATGTATAGAAATTGAATACTTTTTTCACCACTGCATATCATTACTCATTTGATGAAAATTTGACTAAAAAAAAAAAAAAGCATGTATTTGTTCAAAATTCCATTACAGCGCAACTTTAGCCATTGTGCTGTCTTGTTTTTTGTTTTTGTTTTTTTTCCACTGTCTTGTACTTTGAGCTTGGCTTTTTTAGGACAATGTATTAAGTTTAAAACTGTTAGCATCTTGAGAATGCTGCATTCTGTTTTTTTTTTCCATTGCACTCTGTTTTGCATGCTAGAACGCTTCTTGTGTGAATACCTGTTAGACTTTTCAATGTCATGTCCCAGGGGTTGATTTTTATTAAAACTAACCGATTTCAACTTTTTTTAAATTTTGTTCTGTTATATGTAAGTTCTGTTACAGTTACCTGTAAAAGACCACCAGGTCTTTATCATTTATTTTTGGTACTTTTCAAATGTCTTTTATGTAATTTATATATTTGACTGTTTTAGTCTTGTCCCAGACTTTCAATATTAAACTATGAAAACATGTCTTAAACTATGTCATGATCCGGTCTGGACTGCCCTCTCTTGTCTGTCTGTTTTGGCTTTGTGTGCGTTTGACTTTGTTTGTGTCAGCCATCTGTTTGTGCCTCCCCTGACTCTACCTCCTTGTTTCCCTTCACCACTCCTCCTCATCTACTGCTCGTTTAGCAGTAGATGTGTTTCCCTCAGTATATATTGTGCCTTCTTCCGTCATGTCTTTGCCAGTTTGTTCTGTGTGTTCATGTCTCCAGTTTGTTTGTGTTTTTCCTCAGTTTGTCTGGTATCTGTTTATGTTTAAAAAGTTATTTTTTGTGTTACTGTTTTTTTTCTCCTTCAAGAAAGTTTTTTTTGTTTGTTTGTTTTTTTTGATAAAGGTTAATAAAGGCCCATTTTTTTCCATCCTGCATCCTTGAGTCCTCACTTCTGTCCTATCAGTTGTTACAGAACATACTGGCCATTGCTGAACTCAGCAGGTGTGGGCATTTTTTTTAACCAGCAGCTGTCCAAAATGAGATGTTCTCCCAGAGTACAGCCCAGGACAACAACTTTATGAGTAAGTCCCATCTCCAGCGGCCGTAGACGACCTCACCATCTCCTCAGCGGCCGCCAATAACTAACCCTTCTTCCCTGTGGTCGCCAAGTCAGTCCCTTTCCCAGTGGTTGCCCTTGGCTCTGCCTGAGTCCCCGGCTGCCTTGACCCACCCATAGTCCTAAGTGGCTCCATCCCTTGAGTCCCCAGAGGATCCACCCTTGCTCCAGAAGTCTCCTGCTGCCTCGCCTGGTCTGCCCTGGCCTCCGGACCATCCCCGGTCTCCTGGTCATCCGCCGGACATCCCTTGGTCTCCAGTACGTCCCTCGTCTCCTGGACCATGGCAATCACTGTGGTTTCCTGGCCGTCTGCCTGCTCCGCCTTGGTTTCCTGGTCATCAGCCAGATCCGCCTTAGTCTTCTGGTCATCAGCCATCTCCACCTTTGTTTCCTGGTCATCAGCCATCTCTGCCTCTGTTTCCTGGTCGTCCACTATCTCCCCCTTGGTCTCCTGGTCATCTACCATCTCCCCCATGGTCTCCTAGTCGTCTGTTGGATCCGCCTTGGTCTCCTGGTTGTCCACCATCTCCGCCTTGGTCTCCTGGTCATCCGCCGGATCTCCAGGTCGTCCACCATCTGCAGCTCCCCAGGAGTTATCAGAGTTAGCTGCAGCTCCCCAAAAAGGAGTCCGAGTCTGCTGACCTCTCCATCACCCCAGCAGGACTGGTTGCCAAGTCAGTCCCTTAAGGATGTAGCGCTATCTGACCATTTCTGTATTTTCTTTGAAATATTGATTTCTCCAGCCACTGAAGTTACATCTGTCTCTGTCAAAAAGAGGTACATAAATGAGAATACTAGTGTGCAATTTATGAAGGCTATATCTGTGACACCAAGTATATCCGCAGACTGTTGATGTTCTCCTTGATAACTTTAACTCAAAAGTTAAAATGCTATTGATGGCATTGCTCCTGTAAAGGTCATGAAGATTACTGGCAAGTGTAAAGCACCATGGAGAAACACAACAGCAGTACAAAACATGAAAAGAAAATGCAGGAAAGCAGAAGGAATGCGGTGGAAAACAAAACTTGAAGTCCATTATAACATCTACTGTATAAAAACAGACTTCATGCTTTTAATTTGGAACTAGGTACAGCTAGGCAGACTTTCTTCTCAAACATTATAAGCAATATAAACAACACCTGCACTCTTTTTGCATCTGTAGAGAGACTAACTAATCCCCCAAAACAGGTTCCCTGTGAAATGCTGTCTGACAGCAAGTGCAAGGAATTTGCATCATTTTCAAGAAGAAGATCAATGATATTAAAATGGCAGTCAACTCGTCCTCATGTGGCACTTAGGTCAAACAGAACCCACCACAAAATCTTCAGAAATTAGTCACTTTGTCTGATTTTGAGGCAATTCATGGGACACACTCCCCACATAATTTAAAAAAAAGTGTGTGTGTTTAACTGTCTGGAAAAAGATCTGTCAGAAATATTCAATGACTCGCTCCCTTCAGGCACGTTTCCAAAGTCCCTAAAAACTGCAGTTGTCAAGCCCCTTGGAAAAGAGCAAACTGGATAACTCTACAGACCAATCTCAAATCTTCATTTCATAGGCAAGATCATTGAAAATATTATTTTCAATCAGCTGAACAAATTCTTAAACTCGAATGGCATCTTGGACAATTTCCAGTCTGGTTTCTGACCGCATCACAGCACAGAGACGGCGCTTATAAAGATACTTTATGATATTCAGCTAAATACTGATTCAGGCAAAATATCAGTGCTGGCATTACTAGATCTCAGTGCTGCCTTTGACACTGTTGACAACAACATTCTCCTAGACAGATTGTAAAACTGGGTAAGGCTCTCTGGGATGGTCCTCAGCTGGTTCAGGTCATATCTAGATGGGAGGGGTTACTATGTGAACATAGGCAACTATGAATCTGAGTGGACATCCATGACGTGTGGAGTCCAACAAGGCTCAATTCTTGCACTGCTCCTGTTTAACCTATATATGCTCCCACTAGGCCAAATTATGAAAAATAACCAAATTGCGTATCATAGCTATGCAGAAAACACACAGATTTACCTAGCCCTATCACCAAATGATTACAGCCCCACAGAATCTCTGTGCAAGTGCACTGATGAAATCAACAGTTGGATGTGCCGAAACTTCCAGTTAAACAATGACAAGACAGAGGTAATTGTATCTGACAACAAAGGAGAAATTCCCAAGGTGAACACATACCTTTTCCAGGGGTCTAAAGACAAAAAATCAAGTCAGGAATCTTGGTATCACTTAGGAGTCAGACATTAGTTTCAGTAGTCACGTCAAAGCAATAACTAAATCAGCCTACTATCATCTAAAAACATATAGTAAGAATTAGATGTTTTTTTTTATCCTGTCAAGACTTATAGAAACTTGTTCATGCATTCTTCACCAGCAGGGTGGACTACTGCAATGGACTTCTCACCGCCCTTCCCAAAAAGACCGTTAGACATCTGAAGCTCATTCAAAATGCTGCTGCCAGGATTCTCACCAGAACCAAAAAATCAGAGCATATTACTCCAGTCCTCATGTCTTTACACTGGTTCCAGTTACATTAAGAATTGATTTTAAAGTACTATTTACTCATTTATAAATCAAGTCAGTTTTATTTGTATAGCACTTTTCACAACACCTATGGTTTCAAAGTAGCTTTACAGACAATCATGCACACTTCATTTACAGAAAATGAAACTGTAATATCTATAAAGTCTTAGAGTCAACATTGTGTAGTTTGATTAAATATGATTGTAAATTGTGTATACAAACAAATAATTAAATAATGATTGTATTTAGAACCCCAGTGAGCAAGCCGAAGGCGACTGTGGAAAGGAACACAAAACTCCATAAGATGTTGATTAATGGAGAAAAATAACCTTGGGAGAAACCAGACTCACTGTGGGGGCCAGTTCCCCTCTGAATAAACAGCATGAATATAATGCCAATATTAGTTATTTATGTGCAGTGCAAGTCATGGGTTAAGATTAGTAAACTAAGTAAGTGTTAAGGTCAGTGTTTAAACAAAGATTTTGTATGAACTGTAAGATTAATGACTAATGTCTTTGAAGTTCATCCTGGATTAACTGCAGAAGTTCACATAGATGCATTGTCCTTTGTTAGTTGGCCAATGAAGGCTTTTGATGACAGTTAATTGATAGTCTATGTATTCCATTTTAAGAGTGTAGTCCATCATTAGACCAAGGTGATGCAAGCAGAGGTCAGTAAGGTGCATCGCAGTTCAACCGGCAGGTCATTTTGGTGATGTCCAAAGTTCAGACAGTGGCATATGAAGTATCCCATGTTTTATGGAGTTGGCATCAGTTCATCCTCTGAAGTCCACTGTAAAAGACTGAAGTGATGTCTGGCTGGCACCGGCTGCATTAAGTCGTCATCACACAGAGACATGTAGCAGTGGAGTCAGACACCAAGCAGGAACAGAGGTGGATCTGGCCGGCTGTGGTAACCTCGGGATATGAATCCTGAACTTGCAGGACATCATAAGTTCACCTAAGTTCTTTACTGTAGTGTAACAGTATCTACCAGCTTCTCTTTCTCACTGGCCTTCACTAGCGTTCAGATGCATGTCTCTAACTCATTTACCTTCTCCGTCAGCCTGAATAATTCTTTACATTTATCACATGTAACCCCCTCACTGCTGACGGAAGAAGCTATAGTAAACATGGCATGAAATACAGGAAGAAATAAAATGAGCGGATGCCATGACTTACCACAATTGTTTGTTGTTGTTGTTATGGTTGTTCTTGAGTGGTGAGGGTTTGAGATCTATGTGAATTCCTCACACAATTGTTTGCTGTTGTTGTGTTGGTTCCTGATCAGCAGATGTTTGAGATTGATGCAATAATCCGTGTAAAACACAAAGGAGAAAACGAATACATGCAGTCGAAATGCAAGATGAAGACAAGCGGACTTGGTCTCTTGGTTGTCCGCCATATCTGCCATGGTCTCCTGGTCATCCACCTTCTACTGGTTCTCCGCCAGCACCCTCATAGACTCCTTTCCCCCACCCTTCTGCCCTTGGTTGGTACTACATGCACCTCCTTGGCTCATCTAATTTTTTCCAGTCCCACCCCCGGGTCTGTCCTGCCTGTTTTTCCCTTGTCTGTCCCACCTGCACACACCTGGCCCCACCTTCTCCTCCTGGTTGGTCCCACCAGTGTCTCTTTGGTTTATATCACCTGGTTTGGATGCCAGGAGGCATCTGTCGAGGGGATATGGTTGGGGAATGTCTTGATCCGGTCTGGACTGCCCTTTCTTGTCTGTCTGTTTTGGTTTGTGTGCTTTTGTTTTGTGTTTTAACACATGGCTTTGTTTGTTTTTGTGTCAGCCATCTGTTTGTGCCTCCATTGACTCCACCTCCTTGTTTCCCCCTCACCACCCCTTCTTGTCAAGTGCTTGTTCAGTCTATTGTTATTCACCTGTTCTTCATGTGTTTCCCTCAGTATATAGTGCCTTCTTCTCTCATGTTTTTGCGAGTTTGTTCCATGTGTTCATGTCTCCAGTTAGTTAGTGTTTTTCCTTGGTTGGTCTGTTATCTGTTTGTTTAATATTTATTTTAGTTAGTGGTGTTACCATTTTTTTTCACTCGAGTTTTGTCTGTATTTTGATATTTTTTTCATCTAAACAAAGAGTGAAATAAACATCAACAATTTCAATATTTAATGTGTGAAAATGATTTCTATAAATGTTTCAAAAATTACAACTGTCCCACAGTTGTGGTGGCAATTCCACCATACCAAACAATTTTGCCCCTAATAAAGTTTTTTCAAAAGTTAGTGTACTTGTTAACCATGTGGACAAAAGTGTCAGTGAAGAGCATGCTGGAGATGAAATATGAGACAAGTGATGTATGAAGAAAACAAAGAAGAATCAAGGGAAATATCACTTGTGACCAGAATATTTTTATTGGGCATCACTGATGTACAGTATTTTACAGGAGGTGAAAAAATCGGATGCATTATCTGCAGCTCTGTGCAGTGATGTGGCCTCTACTGCCCTGGTCAAACAAGGGTCAAAGCTATCATCCACAGCACTCACTTGAGTCTCCACTCCATCTCTGATACCGAAGATTTAAAGAGAGAGAGAGAGAGAGAGAGGGGAGAAGAAATAAAAGTGTGCAAGTCTCTCTCTTTCAATCTCTCTTCATGTGGATTAGAAGCTCTGGCTGCTTTAAGCTGCAGTTGTGCCGCCCACCGCACTGACATGCACTTCCTCTCACAGATAATTCACTCATCAGCCTTTGAACTGCAGTTGAGCACACGAACGGATGGCCTGTAGACAATCCTCAATCCTCTCTGTGTTTGAAAATCGTGAAGTAACTGTATTTATTAAAGCTGACGTGTTAACTCAGTACGATTAATTATATTAAAAATTAAAATTAACACAATGAATCATGTACTGCATGTACAATGACTGTATGTACATTTCGTAATAAGGATTTTTTGTATCAATGGAGCAATTAAAGCTTGAAATACCACTTTCATTATTTCGCAAGACACAGAAGTCAGTCAGCGCAGCTCCAGCTTTACAGGCAGTGTATGTGAGTGTGTGAGTGAAGTGGAGCGGCAACAATTTCCCCACTGAGCTCAAAGCATTCTTTAATCACTCCGCTCCAGCTCCATTCCGGGTTGTCCATCTCCCACTCCTCACTTGCTCCATGCTCCTGGACTAGAGGCACCAATTTGTGTTCACTCCATGGCAAAATTAGCACCTAACTACCTCTCCACTGTAAAGTTATTTCAGTATGCTTTTAAATATCACAACCCTCCATACAGAAGATGTATTAAATGAAAATAAACTTCTGAAGCATGTCTGCAACATTCTCTGGATTTAATAAATTAAATAAATTACAAGATGGAAAAAAAAAAAACAAACAAAAAAAAAATAGGCGTATGTATTATTGCCTAATTATTGCCTATTATTTTCTATTATTGCACTTCATTTAATTAACCTTGCCCTATAATTTTGTGAATGAAAAAATTACATTCTCAGAATGTTCTAAACTTTTTTTGTAATTTTTATTCAAAACTAGATAAGACTATAAAAACTATATGTCTATTGCAGTTCAAAAGTTTTTAAATCTACCTCTCTCTGTTCGCATTTGCTGAGCTTCTTCATCTGCAAATGTATAATGTATAATTTAGCCTATGGCACTAAAATAAATTTAGATGGCAATCAAAGTCAACTATGCAATATTAACATATTGATTAGTTCAGTTGATGTTTTAGGTTGTTAAAAGTTCAGTTCTATTTAATACGGGACATAATAGCCTACAGTTAAGATTGTGATGCTTTAGATTAGAATGATTATTCAAAATATTAAATAGGGGAGAGATATATACATGTGTGTAGAGCTGAGGAGGGCATCTCCTCCCAGGTCAAGGAAGGCGGGGATGATCCGCCGGCAGTCGGGGCGCAAGGCACGCCCCCCGGAGAGGAAGGGGGGATGTACATCATGCCGGGGGCTCCCCGGCCTGAGGCAATGCTGGGAGGAGTGTAGAGCCGAAGAGGGCGGGGCAGTTCGAACGACAGTTCGAGAGAGAGAGAATTACAGGCAGCTGTACTGTGTGTGTTTATGGTTGTGTGTTTTTGTTTAAGTTGTTCATTAAATTATTATTTAAGTTCTCAAGCCGGTTCTCGCCTCCTCCTTCCATTGAGAAGTGTTACACTGGTGCCGAAACCCGGGAGGGAGGAGGGATTCCCGTCGCAGAGTCCTCGACACTGCCGTCCACCCAGGGGAGTGCCGCTGCCATCCGACGGGGGATGGAGTAGCCTGATCACCCGGACGCGGGGAACGGCTGCCGCCCGCGAGGCGAGTGGGGACTGGGCTCCCTGACCGCCTGGAGTGAGGGAGCTGCTGTCGGGGGCGGAGGAGTGCCCTGCCGTCCCCCGGGAACGTGGAGGGGTCGAGAGAAGACCGCTGTCCGCGGGGGGAGGAGGGAAGCGACTCCCCGACCGCCTGGAGTGGTAGGGCCGCTGCCAGGGGTGGAGGAGTGTCCCCACGGGATGCCGGGAACGCAGAGGGGCGTTCTGTCCGCTGGGGGTCGGAGGTCTGACTCCGGTCCGCCCGGGGAGGAGTGGCTGCCGTCCGCCTGAGAGGGTGGAGGAGTGATCGAGGACCACGCGACGGCGCATCAGAGAACCAGTGAGTTTCTTTTTCTCTCTCTCCTCTCTCTCTCTCTGTCGCTCCGTGTTGGCCTTTCCCTCGCCTATTTTGTTTTTGTTATTATTTTTCCCCTTCTGTCTCCACCCAGGTTGAGGAAGGCGGGGATGACCCGCCGGCAGCCGGGGCGCAAGGCACGCCCCCCGGAGAGGAAGGGGGGATATACGTCATGCCGGGGGCTCCCCAGCCTGAGGCAACGCCGGGAGGAGTGTAGAGCCGAGGAGGGCGGGGCCGGGCTGGAATGACGCACGCCCGGTCCCCAATCAGCCTGATGGGGCGCGCGAGGGATAAAGGTGGCCAGGGACGACAGTTCGAGAGAGAGAGAATTACAGGCAGCTGTACTGTGTTTATGGTTGTGTGTTTTTGTTTAAGTTGTTCATTAAATTATTATTTAATTTCTCAAGCCGGTTCTCGCCTCCTCCTTCCATTGAGAAGTGTTACAATATGTATTACTGACCTTTAGATTTTCTCCACATGTGAACGGATTATCATCGTTTTTTCTGGACACATCTTTTAGGATTTCACAATGAACCTTTGATTGTGGCAATCACCTCCCTACTCATGTTTTTCTTCGCCGTCCCATCATTTATTTTCAATATATGCCAGCTGATGTAGCAATAAAGAGACGGGACATGAGCATGTAGTTCACTCAAGCTGTACCGCAAGCTTACCTCAATAATAGGGAGCGTGAACAGAATACAGAGAGAGTGAAAACGAAAGTAACCTTTGCGCGGAAGCAGAATATTACCAAGTGCCGCTAGATTTTAAATTTGTATTTTTTTTTTATCACATTCTCTATGGTTATATCAGAAATTCCATCTTTCCTTCATGCCAATAGTGTTGAACACATGGTGAATTACTGAATTAAGGGCCGTTAACAGGTGTGCTCTTGATGGAGCATTAGTGGAGCGCTCTTGGAGCGAGAGAAAACAATGACGCTCCGGTTTTTTTTCGGTATATATATATATATATATATATATATATATATATATATATATATATATATTTTTTTTTTTATTTATTTATTTTTTTATTATTATTATGCCAAAGTGGGCCGTGATATGATGAAGGGGGCCACGATAAGCTGATGGGGGCTGCGAAATGGTGCCGCGATATGCCAAAGGGGACAGTGAAACACATTGCCACAAAAAAACGGGGGATGTTGGGTATGAATGCTGTCATGCATTTCTTCCCACAGATTGAACTGCTTTAGACGGGCAGCGGAGCACATACAGTATGCGCTTTAAACAGTGTCGCTCCAGGAGAATATATCAGAACAGGTTCTGATGCATCCAGGGGTGTAAAAAGTACTCAGATTATACTTAAGTGAAAGTATGGATACTGAGTGAAAATTGTACTTAATTAAAAGTCCAAGTATTTAGCCAGAAACATACTTGAGTGAAAGTAAAATTGTACGTAAGTATTAAAAAAGTAAAAAGTATCTTTATTCCTAGACAGAATGAAAGCAACAGAGTAGATTGTGTGAGAGAGGATGTTGTTAAATTTGAATGGTTTGTTAAGTCACCTTTTTACCGTCTCCGACATATTTTCCCTGAGTGGCATTTGCAACCTGGTCATAAAATCATGTTAAAATAACGACATTTTTGCAAAATGATTTTTATGTGGCCTGTTGTACATAACACAGAAGTTTCCTGATATAATGAACACTAGAGGCACTAAAACAACAATGACTTTTATCCCTTTTCACTCAAATCACGAGTAAAATGGCAGATTATCAGTTAATAAACACTTATTTTTCGCTCTGTTCCTCACACAATGCAATTTTATGACATATAAACAATTTTACTATAGCGCATGAACGTTTGCATTACATAAACATCTACATTCACAAGCTTATTTAAGTGTGATGAAATTGCACGGTAGCTCAACTGATAGAGTGTTGCAAATACAAAGGACCGAGATATGATTCTTGAAGAGCACGCGAGTCAACACGTGAGCCGAAAGTGTCATAGAAGCAGCACAAAATGACGTGGTTGTTTTTCATCTCACATTTGCTTTTTCTGACAATATCGGTTAGGTTTAGGTTTAAGGTTTAGGGTAGGGAGGTCAGTTTTGTTGATTTAAATCTTGATAAAACATTAACCTTAAAAACCTCATCTGTTCAAGAGAACATTTCATTCACTTTTAGTACCACACAGTGGACATTTCACTTCAGAACTGCCCTGAGACGTGTAATGAACCACATAATTTTATTTAGCAAAAACATTGCCACAGTCATGCAAAGAGCATCCAGCCCCTTGAGACTAAAAATTTCAAAATAAGCTTTGAAGAAAGTTAATAATTTTGTTGGTGTTGTGAATTGTTTTCTGAGGTTTGCTACCAAACCTGGGTGTTGAGCAGATGGATGAATTCAATCAAATTCATAATTAATATTTACTCAGATTCCATTATTTTTATTATCATTACTGGTTTTATAGTTATTATTATAATTAATAGTTGCCTTACAACAACAATAATAATTCAGCAAATAGGGAATAGAAATTCATAGATATGATTTAAATATAAGGCAAGTGTAGAAATAAATGAAAGGTACACATTTAATTGCAAAAGCCTTTTGATTTAAATATATATTTTCAATGTGAATGATTATTTTTGACTTCATAACTGTCCAATCTGTAGAAGTAGCAGGCATTTTAAATGAAGTTTAGGATAAAAATGTCAATGTTTCTCACTTGATGCTCATAGTTTTGAATGAATATACAGTATATCACATTCAGATCAGAACCAAAATTCGGCCTCTGCAGATGGTCAGAACTCCTCACAGCCGCCATGCAACACTCCATTTGAATTTACTGACCTCTGGTCTGTCATCTGTCATTTGTCGGATGCCGTGAAAAAGTAGATTCAGTCTAGTGAAAGAAAAGTATAGAAATGTAATGAGTACTTTTCAAGTTTAAATAAAATTGTAAGGAGGAAAAAATCCTATTTTTTCTTTGGAAATGTAATTAAGTAAAAGTACAATATTCCATTTAATTGTACTCGAGTAAAGTACAAATCCCAAAAAATAATACTTAAGTATTTTTACTCAATTACTTTACACCACTGGATGCATCACAGACTGATTTTTTTTTTTTTTTTGGAAACAGAGGTGCCGGTACGCCATGCCGAGGTGCTGGAACATCACTGTGGACCATTCTGCCCCAATTTAACCCCTGTTTCTATGATAAAAACCTCAATGTTTCCTGTTATTAACCCTCAAAAACCAAAGCAGTGACATTTTATTTTTTCTTCCTTGAAAGTGTTTTTAGCAAGCCACTCATTATAAATCTAGATTTTTAAGTATATTTTATTTTAGGGTGAATTGTGTGAGATTTTATCAAACAACATCAGTCAGTAAGAAAATCTTGATTTTTTTAGCATAATTTTATGTATGTGAACTTATTCACTATGCAATTTTTTCCCCACCAAAACTGTTGTTGTGGTACAGTGTAGTTGTACAGTGTGCACTTGTGTAATTCTTTTGTTTTGTTTTTAATAATAATAATAATGAAAAAGTATTATGTAATTTCTTTAAACATTACAATTCTGCTACGATGGGTCTCTGAGGTTTAATTGCGTTGACATCACCTGATCTTGTGCGTATAATTGGTTTAAACTTCCTGTTCATTAATCTGGTTTCATTTTTTTATGAATGCAAAACATCAAGTGGACGTCCAGCGAGAAAAATAATTTGCAATAAATGTCGGTACAGAGAGTCTTTTGTTTGCGCTCGTGGCACGTGGTGAGGTGTACTGCCAGGTGTTGTGCGGCATGACCCGTGTCCCTCTGTTCTGGGCGAGCTGTGGACCGATGAGAGATGTGCTTCTGCCTATCAAAAGCCCCATTCAGGCAGAGTCATGGGCAGCACAGAGGGGGACAGTGTCGGCCCTCGAAATGTGAGACCCTACGACAGTAGCAACGCAAGACTCCGGTCCAGACCCGCTGAAAGATCTCAGAAACCAGCGGAAGACCCAACGCTGCCGGTTTGGACCTTTTGGATCTTCTCAGTCCAACATGGAGTCACGTTCTGACCAAGAGTTAGACGATGGTTATAATAAGAACGTCTGATCGTCAGAAGGAAAGAGAATGAGATAAGAGTGTGATGAGGTTTGCGGTAAGCTCAGCTGTGGAAATAGATTGTCACTTCAAACGTGGGATCGGTTGCACACAGGAACAGGTGTATCTGAAGATGACACATTAATCTGTTGTCTCTTGAGTTTGATGTTTCCTCTCCTCTGAACAGTGCTGTAAAATATAATGATACTTCCTTTCATGTTCTGAGCTCTGATATTGAGTTTACTGGTAATATGATTACACATATCTCAGTGTTGTTGATGGCTTACGAACATACTGTATGAAAAATAAAAAGCTTGCTGTCATTTCTGATGGACAATTTACACTGCAGTGAATTAAATTAATCAATGGAGCACAACAGTCTGGTTCTGGAAGTAAATATCCCATTCATTTTCTCCACAGGCAAATTGATTTTTTTAACAATAACTTATACACCTTTAAAGACAGACCTAGCCTGAGCTCTGAGGTTGTTCATCGATGGTATATGCCCCTGCTGAAGACATTAGTCCATGTTAATTCAACTTATCATCATCAATAATCATGCTGTATAGTTGAATTCCTGGAGAAGAACCACACTACTGATGATCCTGGAGATCATCATTTGAAACTTTTTTACAGCATGGTGGAAGATACAACAAATTTTAGTTTTGACTTCATTCAGGCTCAACCATTCAACCCTGTTACCTAAGGTATTGCAAGAATTTTTTTTTAAAACAAATATTCTCTTTAAATTAATGGGAAATATGTTGCCCCTAACCAGCTAGCTGAGTGATTTAGGCTTTAAATGGGTCATGAAATGCTCTTTTTTGTTTTTATAGTTTTAATCTTCCCTGAGGTCCACTGAAAATGTTCGTACAGTTTTTTTTTCTCACCAAAACATATATAACTTAATTTAGTAATATATGATCATTTTCCACCCTCTCTCAGGCCATCTTTCTGAAAATCTTGATTTTTGCCTCAGCTCCTTCTTTAAACTTCAATGTAAACGCCCAGTGTTATGATGGGCTAACAGAGTGCAGCCAATCAGCCATTTTTGAAACTCAATGAACAAGCAACAAAACATTATAAATTTCACGGTTTACATATAACGCACATCCAACAAATTGCATCTGAACATATTAAACTGTTCATCTCAAGCAGAACTGTTAACACTCACACCCTGTCTACACCGGATGAGAGAGTCATGTTGCGTCAAAAGCAATAGAACCTGTTATAATCCACTGCCCCATCCTTCAGTGACAATTCCTTAGCAAAGCTTGACTTGTTTTATGACTGCTTCACAAGGCGCACACTTCCAGATTCCAGTATCATCCTGCACTGTGGTGCACATCACCGGAAACAAATCAAAACGGTCAAAGACGTCCATCTAGTGCGTTTACATACACCAAGAATTAAAAATAGCGCTGATGGGTGAAAGAACAGTTTGTTGAGCAGTTTAAGCAACAAAACGTTGAAGTAACAGTAGCAGTGAAAAGTAGCAGCAGCAGCTGATGAAACCTCGTTTTCTCTTCAGAGTTGAAACTTGACATAGCGTCTTTTAAAAGCGTGCCAGAGACATGACAACAGTCAAAGACGTCTATTTAGGGCATGCTTGATTACAAAAATAATTCAAAATAGTCCAGATGGGTACCATTTGGCATTCAGGAGTAGTGAGGCCACAGTAGGCCTTTTGTCCTTCTCGTTGTCTCTCTGTTTACGAAGTAAGCAACAGTGGGTGGGGCCAAGGGTGCATTGATTTTAAAGTAGGCATTGATGTTGTTGTTGTAGAGGTGGTCATGAATTAGTGAGTACTGTTTGTGACATCCTAATATATGGATGTAGAGAATGAAGCATTTTGGCATTTCGGTTTCAATAAATAATTTTATTGCATTGGGGATTAAGTTTTGAGTTCTGAAATTTACAGTATGTTTTTATAGTTGAAAGACCTCTTATATGTCAAAATATCAATGAAAATTGTATTCCTCATGACATGACCCATTTAATCTTCAACCCTGTTATGCCTAAATATGTGTGCCTCTTTTTACAGATCATCAATTATTGTATTGAATTGTATTGAAGTATTGAATAAAAAATAAAAAAATAAAAATTTTCTGAAAGTTCTTTTCACTAATATTGTGTTGAAAAATAACAAAATAATGACTTAAGTGTAATGGAATATGATTCATCCAACCTGGTCTCAAAGAATCATGTTGCTATAGCAACATTTTTGCACAATTATTTTTATATGGCTCGTTGTACATATGGCATCAGTTTCCTGGTGAAATAAACACTAGAGGCGATTGCTGCAGGGCCCTAAGGACGGCGCCGACCAGGGTACGAGTTCTGACATGCATGCGAGTCGTCACATGAGCCAAAAGTGTCATAGAAGCACCATAAAAAGACCTGTTTAAGCAACTGTGTTTTTCATCTCACATTTACTTTTTATGAGACTATCGGGTCACCATCGCTTTCTTATTTTATTAGTTACAGATGAGAATGTGAATGAAAGTGTTGCACATTTCACTTGGACATACACTGATGAGCCAAAACATTATGACCACTCACAGGTAAAGTGAATAGCGTTGATCATCTCCTAACAAGGCCACATGTCAAGGTCTGCATAGATTAGATGTTAAGTGAACAATCAGTTCTCGTAGTCAACGTGTTGAATGCAGGAGAAATGGGCAGGAGTAAAGACCTGAGCGACTTTGACAAGGGCCAAATTGTTATGGCCAGACGACTGGGTCAGAGCATCTCTGAAATGGCAAGACTTGTGGGGTGCTCCTGGTCAGCAGTGGTGAGTACCTACTGACAGTGGTCCGAGGAGGGACAAATCACAAACCGGCGACAGGGTGTTGGGCACCCAAGGCTCATCAATGCGTGAGGGCAACGAAGGGTATCCCATCTGGTCCGTACCAACAGAAGGTCTATTGTGGCACAAGTCACAGAAAATTTGAATGATGGTTACAGGAGGAATGTGTCACAACACACAGTGCATTGCACCCTGCTGTGCATGGAGCTGTGTAGCCACAGACCATTCAGAGTGCCCATGATGAACCCTGTCCACCGTCGAAAGCTCCTACAATGGGCATGCGAGTGTCGGAACTGGACCGTGGAGCAGTGGAAGAAGGTCACCTGGTCTGATGAGTCCCGTTTTCTTTTACATCAGGTGGACGGCCGTGTTTACGTACACCATTTACCTAAGGAAGTGAGGGCACCAGGATGCACTGTGGAAAGACGACAAGACGGTGGAGGGAGTGTGATGCTTTGGGCAATGTTCTGCTGGGAAACCCTGGGTCCAGCCATTCATGTGGACATCAATTTGACACGTGCTACATACCTAAACATCATTGCAGACCATGTACACCCCTTCATGGCAATGGTATACCCTGATGGCAGTGGCCTCTTTCAGCAGGATAATGCGCCCTGCCACACTGCACACATTGTTCAGGACTTTTAATTTTGGTAAGCACAGACTGATTTCCGTAGCAAAACTTTCCACCTCCTGTTGCCAAACTCACAGTGAGATCATCGTGACACAATCATCATAGAATACTATTGGTATTTGTGATAAGTGATATGTGGCTGAGTGCCTTTGCTGATGAAAACATTCAGATCAGAGCATGACATCTTTAGTGTGAGAAGAATTTTATTAGTCAGTGAAATACTAGTATAAAACAGCTCTTATCTATACCTGAAGAACCTGGAAGTGTCACCAAAGAGGATTTGTTTGTTGACAGTAATTTAATTTATACGGTGATAAAGTGAAGCATAGTCTTGAGAAACAAAGGTTGATATTGAAGCTGTTTTACGTACTCTCTGTGTTTCGGTTCACACATCACAGCGTAATGGCCGTATTATTGGTTTCTTTCAGAGTTGTTGTGATCATTAGCTTGTTAATCTAATTTCCCTTTGCGGTGATTGAACGCCACGCTCTGCACGCACTTTATAACCCAGATAAATCTGCAGCCTGTCGTCAGAGAAAATGTAATCTGTCATGCGTAAAAGCGACGTGCGCTTACCTGATGGCTGTTAATGATGATGTCGGAGGGCATGGGCGCCTCTCGCCTCACCGCGGCTTTGTTTGCCTTTACCAACACCTAATGCTGAATTAATGAATTGCCTCCAATTAGCACGGTGGGCGGCCAGGCCAGGTGAGTATCTTAAAAAGAGTTATGGGTTATTAAAAAGCAGGGTGGGACTCCATTAGGGTTGACCTTTAACTTTAAATTACTGATATTTAAGAGTTAATTCCGAATTCAATGAAAAGCAGGAAGCCTTTTTAGTCAGTGTGTTAAAAAAGGGCTCTTCTGCCACAAGGTCATTAATTATCATCTTTATAAATTAAATGAAGATGTCAGCACATAATTCACCCCAATTTTAATCTACTATCCTGATCACAGATTACTGAACATGGTGGATATAGAGACCCTGTTTACTGCCGCACTGTGGTGAATATGTGCAGAATTCTGCTTAGAAAAAGAGAAAAAACATGCACAGTAGCAAATTAGGAAACTCAGTATTCAAACACAATATTCATAGTGGTAAAATCTTTCGTGGTTACAGTATTTTGTCTGGCACAGTGGTTCTGATTTTTTCACGGACAGCAGGGGAATCAATGCAAAATGCAAATTCTAAAATGCAACTATATTATGCATAGTGAAGATAGCAAAATTCATAGGCTATTAAACTTTTAAAAGAGAAACCACTTATCATATGATTTATTGTTGATGTCAAAGGTTTTTTGTCCAATCAGGGGCAGTTCTAGGGTCAGTGAATATTCGGGGCTTACCCAAGACCTCTGTGGATAAGTATAGGCCCATCCTTTGATGAAATATCAGAATATAATACACTATAATAAAATTTGTATAAGTATAACATATGCAAAATCTGTGAGATGTTATTTAGTTTCAGTAATTTTGAAAAACTTTTGTCTCAGCCTCAGATATGCTCAATGCTCAGAAGTTGTGTGCTTTTAACACTATGTACTTTAAAATGTGATTTAAAAAAACACTATTTTGGCTCTTTTGGCTTTCCGTAGTTCAACATTTTATTGCCTATTATTAATTTGTTGGGTATCCGTAGTAAAACCTGTGCCAAATCAAATATGCGGATCATGGATGTTCTGCTGTGGCGACCCCTAATGGGAGCAGCCGAAAGAATAAGAATAATTAATTTGTTGGGTGTTTTTTAAGTTAGTTCAGAAGAAAGCAGGCTAAAAAAAAAGTTGCTAGGTTTGCCAACCATCCCATATAATACAGAATTTTCCAGTATTTGAGGCAACAAAATTGCGTTCCGTATGAAATCCATACGGGATGCCGGTTGTCCTATATTTCAGTGTCTCACTCCCAAACTGCTGAGAATGTTTCACAAACCGAGAGAAAATGACCTAAAACAAACACCTTTAGTGTGAGTTGTATGAGATATCGGATGTTAAATGTTTCAGGGATGCCATACTTGACAGAAGTGGCCGGGGGAACACCTAAGACAATCAGCACACGTTTTCAGTCAGAAGCAGGACAATTTGTCAGTCATTCTTGTGCATGATAAATCACCATTGTGATTCCAAAAATACCTGTAATTCATGACATGTCAGTGCGCTTTCTGGAAGAAAGAGAGAATAATGGAGAAACTGAGAAAAACTGCAGCACTTTAAGTACAAAAGTACAGTACATGTTTAGTTAAAATGCTTAATTTCCCTTGTGATAAACACTATTTCCTGCCCAAACAATAACACTGTCATCCAAGGAGAAATACCCTATTTCATGTTAAAGGAATAGTTCACCCAAAAATGAAAATTCTCTCATTATTCACTTACCCTGATGCCATCCCAGATGTGTATGACTGTCTTTCTTCAGCCGAACACAAATTAAGATTTTTAGAAGAAGATAGAGCTCTGTCAGGTCCTTAAAATGGAAGTACACGGGTACCATAACTTTGACAGCCCAAAAGTCATATTTAGGCAGCATAAAAGTAATCCACATGACTCCAGTCGATCACTGAATGTCTTCAGAGGCAAATCAATACATTTGTGTAAAAAATAAATAGATTTGGGTGACGTCTCAGCAGCATACTCACTCAGCAAAGCAACACCACTCTCCCGTTATCCTGTTAGGGTTTCCAATCGATTCTCCCCACTCAGTGATGCACCCACTGAGAATCATGTTGAAAGAGTCTTAGTAAAAGGTGATTCTATTGTAAGGAATGTGGAAATAGAGACTCAAGCCACTATTGTTAAATGCATTTCCGGGGCTCGAGTGTCTAACAACAGATCACATTTACAAATGCTGGCTAATGCTAAAAGTAGATTTTCAAAATTTGTATTAATGTCGGCACTAACAATGTCCGGCTTCGCCAGTCGGAGATCACTAAAGATAATGCTAAATAGATGTGTGAACTTGCAAAAACGATGTCAGACACTGTATTATGCTCTGGCCCCCTCCCTGCTCATCGTGGTGATGAGGTTTATAGTAGATTAGTGTCACTGAACAGCTGGATGTCTGAGTGGTGTCCGGAGAATAGCAAAGGATTTATAGACAATTGGAAGAGTTTTTGGGGTAGACCTGACCTGCTAAAGAGAGACGGACTCCATCCCTCCAGGGAAGGTGCCGCTCTCCTCTCTAGTCATTTGGCTCATAGTCTTAATAGTGATAGTTTTTGACTAACTGGGGCCCGGGTCAAGAAGCAGACAGACTGGTTAATCCGAATGTCTGCTAGCTGCCTTGAGACGTCACACAGGTCACATAAACTACAACACATGAGAAATGAAAGAAAAAAGCCCTGCACCATGGTACAATGATCACACTCATGCTCTCAAGAGAGCAGCTTGGAAAATGGAGCGCAAGTGGGAGAATACTAAATTAGAGGTATTTTGCGGTGCATGAAAGAATAGTGTCTGTAGCTACAGACAGGCACTAAAAGCTGCCAGGTCAGCATATTTTAGCAAACTCCTAGAAAATAACCACAATAATCCTAGGAGTTTATTCAGTACAGTGACTAAATTAGTTAGGAATAAAGCCTTGACTGAACCAGATATTCCATTGCAGCACAAGAGTAATAACTTCATGAATTTCTTTACTGATAAAATAAAAATTATCAGATATAAAATTGGAATAATGCAATCATCTGTCACAGCACCTCAGAAAACAGTGTCTCATAATTTTCCTTACGAGCAACTTCAATCCTTAGAAGGTCATGCTAACAAAACTTATCAAAAAATCAAAAGCCACAACATGTATGTTTGATCCAATACCAACTAAGCTCTTAAAAGAGGTATTCCCTGTAATGTCAGAACCTCTTCTTAATATTTTTAACTCCTCGCTATCCTTAGGACATGTCCCAAGAAACTTTAAAATGGCAGTTATCAAACCGCTTATTAAGAAGCCACAGCTTGTTCCTGGAGAATTGGCTAATTATAGACCGATTTCAAATCTCCCATTTATTTATGTAAAAAAAATAAAATAAATACTAGAAAAGGTAGTGTTCTCCCAACTATGTTCATTTCTACAGATAAATGATATATATGAACAATTTCAGTCAGGATTTAGGCCCCATCACAGTACAGAGACTGCACTTATCAGAGCTACAAATGACTTGCTCTTATCATCTGATCGCGGCTGCATTTCTCTTCTAGTGCTTTTAGTCTTTTACGATGGACTTCAGAGGATGAACTGATGCCAACTCCAACTGTAAGACATCGGATACTTCATATGCCACTGCCTGAACCTTGGACTTAGGATGGACCTCACCGAACCTCACCGAAATGACCTGCCGGTTGAACTGTGATGCACCTAACTGATCTCGGCCTGCATCACCTTTGTTTATTGATGGACTACACTCTTGAAATGGAATACATAGACTATCAATTAATTGCCAACAAAACTCTTCATCAGCTAACTGACAAAGTAAAGTGCATCTATATGAACTTCTGCAGTTAATCCAGGATGAACTTCAAAGACATTAGTCATTAATCTTACAGTTCTTACATAATGTTTGTTTAAACACTGACCTTAACACTTACTTAGTTTAATCATTTTAAACCATGACTTGCACTATACATAAGTAATATTGGCATTATATTCATACTGTTTATTCAGAGAGGAACTGGCCCCCACAGTGAGTCTGGTTTCTCCCAAGGTTATTTTTCTCCATTAACTAACATCTTATGGAGTTTTGTGTTCCTTGCCACACTTGCCTTCAGCTTGCTCACTGGGGGTCTAATTAAAATGATTATTTAACTATTTAATTATTTATTTTTATACACAATTTACAATCATACAATTATGACTAGATATAACAGTTTCATTTTCTGTTAATACATGATTTTCTGTAAAGCTGCTTTGAAACGATGTGTGTTGTGAAAAGCGCTATACAAATAAAAATGACTTGACTCTACAGCACCCCTTTACTGTGAGAAATTGCTCGTGAGGTGTTTTTCTTTAACTCTAAATGTTCATTTTTCCAACACCCGTGGAGGTAAATTGGACCTGGCAGATCACATTCAGACAGTTAAGACACACTGCACTTTTTCATGATTCAAGCGTTTAATTGTTATACGTGTAATTCGGCTTTATTTTTTAGGTTTCAACTTGTTTATAATTTGTTAAAATGTGTAGCTGAAGTGAAATTTTACAGTGACAGCTTGTATTATTTCACATGCAAGTTCATAAAATTATAGGAAATTACATTTGTACTTTTAAAAATGTATTTGTCACCCCACATTTATAAAAGGATTAAATAGGATTAAAATGGTTTTAAAAACAAAATTTAAAACAAAATGCACACTTTCACGTGTATGTGTGTGTATGTGTGTATAAATATAGTCGCACCCCTTCCCCTGTCCCGATTTAACACTCATAAAACCTGCTCATCTTAACTGAGTGGTTCTCAAAGTGAGGGGCAGCCCCGAAGGGGGAGGGGGCATGGAAGACTGGCCCATTCTCAAATCTCTTTCACTTTCACACATTCAACAAAATACTGACAATGAACACAAGAAACAATGTGTTTTTTTCAAATTGTTTCCTCTGCCTTTTCTCCTGCCTTGTTTAAACTTTCGCCTGGCACTGCAGCGTGTCATGTTTTTTATATTAAATACATTTTTGTACAGTAAAAGATCATGGTACTGTGTTTGGGGTCACCAAAACCAGTTAAGAACCACAGTTGTAGTGTATTGCTGAAATTTGTAAATGAAAACTGCTTTATTTTGGGGTTAGTAATATTGAGAGGGCATATGGACACACATGTGTCTTCGCATCTTGTTTCCTTATTCGGTTTGACGAATGAGTGACAGGTTGACACCTCATTCGGCAAGATTAATAGAACGACACAATATTTACGTCGCCCAGACAGCCAATTATCCCACCATCTATCTCCAAGATTATCTTTCTGATTGAAAACTACTCGTCCATGTAATCAGAATTATTTGGAATTAGCAGGAAAGTTACGGCTTGATGTGTCATTTTTTTCTGGCTAGTGATAAATGAGAAATATTAGATACATAAAGAGATTGCAAATATGGGAGTATTTAACACAGGCAAAAGGTTTTATCTCATTTTTAGTGTAATTTTGAACACACTACAATGTTTGACTATATGAAACACAATTCAACTATCATCTGGTTAGATATGCAAAGCAGACAAAATATTGATATTGACCTTACTTTAAAGGTCTTTGATTCTTCATTAATCTTTTAAAATCAGAGGTGATGAGAAACATTATTTCAATTTATAGACTCTTTTCGAGTTGTCCTCATAGATAGCTATGTTAATATACTGATATTTCCACGTAGGAATGTTTGCCCAATATTTTTGATTTCAGTAATTAATTAGCTGTCCAGTGACTTTTTGACATGTTGTCATTATACTGTGTGTGCCGCACATTTAATTTGAGGTTCAGGTAATGTTTATATATATATATATATATACAGGTGCATCTCAATAAATTAGAATGTCGTGGAAAAGTTCATTTATTTCAGTAATTCAACTCAAATTGTGAAACTCGTGTATTAAATAAATTCAATGCACACAGACTGAAGTAGTTTAAGTCTTTGGTTCTTTTAATTGTGATGATTTTGGCTCACATTTAACAAAAACCCACCAATTCACTATCTCAAAAAATTAGAATACATCATAAGACCAATAAAAAAAAACATTTTTAGTGAATTGTTGGCCTTCTGGAAAGTATGTTCATTTACTGTATATGTACTCAATACTTGGTAGGGGCTCCTTTTGCTTTAATTACTGCCTCAATTCGGCGTGGCATGGAGGTGATCAGTTTGTGGCACTGCTGAGGTGGTATGGAAGCCCAGGTTTCTTTGACAGTGGCCTTCAGCTCATCTGCATTTTTTGGTCTCTTGTTTCTCATTTTCCTCTTGACAATACCCCATAGATTCTCTATGGGGTTCAGGTCTGGTGAGTTTGCTGGCCAGTCAAGCACACCAACACCATGGTCATTTAACCAACTTTTGGTGCTTTTGGCAGTGTGGGCAGGTGCCAAATCCTGCTGGAAAATGAAATCAGCATCTTTAAAAAGCTGGTCAGCAGAAGGAAGCATGAAGTGCTCCAAAATTTCTTGGTAAACGGGTGCAGTGACTTTGGTTTTCAAAAAACACAATGGACCAACACCAACAGATGACACGGCACCCCAAATCATCACAGACTGTGGAAACTTAACACTGGACTTCAAGCAACTTGGGCTATGAGCTTCTCCACCCTTCCTCCAGACTCTAGGACCTTGGTTTCCAAATGAAATACAAAACTTGCTCTCATCTGAAAAGAGGACTTTGGACCACTGGGCAACAATCCAGTTCTTCTTCTCCTTAGCCCATGTAAGACGCCAGGAGTGGCATAACAAGAGGAATACGACAACTGTAGCCAAATTCCTTGACACGTCTGTGTGTGGTGGCTCTTGATGCCTTGACCCCAGCCTCAGTCCATTCCTTGTGAAGTTCACCCAAATTCTTGAATCAATTTTGCTTGACAATCCTCATAAGGCTGCGGTTCTCTCGGTTGGTTGTGCATCTTTTTCTTCCACACTTTTTCCTTCCACTCAACTTTCTGTTAACATGCTTGGATACAGCACACTGTGAACAGCCAGCTTCTTTGGCAATGAATGTTTGTGGCTTACCCTCCTTGTGAAGGGTGTCAATGATTGTCTTCTGGACAACTGTCAGATCAGCAGTCTTCCCCATGATTGTGTAGCCTAGTGAACCAAACTGAGAGACCTTTTTGAAGGCTCAGGAAACCTTTGCAGGTGTTTTGAGTTGATTAAATGATTGGCATGTCACCATATTCTAATTTTTTGAGATAGTGAATTGGTGGGTTTTTGTTAAATGTGAACCAAAATCATCACAATTAAAAGAACCAAAGACTTAAACTACTTCAGTCTGTGTGCACTGAATTTATTTAATACACGAGTTTCACAATTTGAGTTGAATTACTGAAATAAATGAACTTTTCCACGACATTCTAATTTATTGAGATGCACCTGTATATATATATATATATATATATATATATATATCTCAACACAATTGTAAAGTGTTGTATGTTGAGGAAGAAGCAGCATTTCATTCAGTTATAAGTATTGATCAGTGATTGCACAATATATATAGAAAGAGATTTTATTATAGTATATGACATTGTATTAGTTGCATTGGCCAGAGTGATTCTTTTTAGTCCTTTGTAATGTGATTTTAATTGTGACGTTTGATCCCGTTAGCTGCTCCGCCACCAGAAACCTTTTGGCGTTAAGTGTAGCTCGCTTTTAAAAATAGCAAAAATTGTCACATGTAAGCATGTCTGTGTGGTTCAATATCATCGCCAGAGCTTTGTTAACAGGATTAGCTCATCCCGATATAGAGCTTTTGCAAATAGCTTGTTTATTTTTATCTTCTTAATAGGAAGGTTGTATCCTTAAAGGGTGCCAAAATTAGCCTGCAAATCGCTGACAATGAAAAATGAAAGGTCTCAAACGGTTATTATAAGCAATCTGTCTGCATTGTGCCACATTGTGACTGCTGCGCTTGCGATACCAACGGGGTGACCTCACCATGAGAAAAAGAGAGAGAGAGAGAGGGAGAGGGAGAGAGAGGGGGGGGGGGGGGGATTGAAAGTCAGCATTTGATGTCTAGGACCAGAGAAGTGTGGCTCAGGTGATTAACACAATTTGTGTTGACTTTAAATTAGGGTGACAAGAAGTCTCAAACCTGTACACTTGGGGTAAGGTATATAATCTGATGATTATATATATATCGCCAGCTGAGGAAGTTCAACCTGCCACAGGAGCTGCTGACACAGTTCTACTCAGCCGTCAGTGAGTCTGTCCTGTGTACATCTATAACTGTCTGGTTTGGTTCAGTCACCAAATCAGACAGAAGGAAACTACAACAGACAGTCAGGACTGCTGAGAGGATTATTGGTGCCCCCCTGCCCACCCTCCAAGACCTGTACGTCTGAGGAAACATGCAGGTAGAATCACTCTGGGCCCCACACACCCTGCCCACTCCCTCTTTGAACTGTTGCCTTCTGGCCGGCGCTACAGAGCACTGAGCGCCAGGACAACCAGGCACAAGAACAGTTTTTACCCTCAGGCCATTTTCCTCATGAACAATTAAACTGCCTCAGGACTCTCCCATAGTGCAATAATGTAAATACATATCTCATGTACATATGTAAATTCACATATTTAATTTAATAACTGTACATACCCCTACACTGCACATACATTACCACTTGCACATGTACATTCTGTTATATATCTTATTATTTGTATGTCTGTTTATACTCTTGCCTTGTTTTATATTCTGTATCTCACTGTAATGTTCTCTGTGCACTTGTTTCCTCTATCACCAAAAAAAAATAAATAAATAAAATATATATATATATATATATATATATATATATATATATATATATATATATATATATATATACAGGTGCATCTCAATAAATTAGAATGTCATGGAAAAGTTCATTTATTTCAGTAATTCAACTCAAATTGTGAAACTCGTGTATTAAATAAATTCAATGCACACAGACTGAAGTAGTTTAAGTCTTTGGTTCTTTTAATTGTGATGATTTTGGCTCACATTTAACAAAAACCCACCAAATCTCAAAAAATTTGAATATGGTGACATGCCAATCAGCTAATCAACTCAAAACACCTGCAAAGGTTTCCTGAGCCTTCAAAATGGTCTCTCAGTTTGGTTCACTAGGCTACACAATCATGGGGAAGACTGCTGATCTGACAGTTGTCCAGAAGACAATCATTGACACCCTTCACAAAGAGGGTAAGCCACAAACATTCATTGCCAAAGAAGCTGGCTGTTCACAGAGTGCTGTATCCAAGCATGTTAACAGAAAGTTGAGTGGAAGGAAAAAGTGTGGAAGAAAAAGATGCACAACCAACCGAGAGAACCGCAGCCTTATGAGGATTGTCAAGCAAAATCGATTCAAGAATTTGGGTGAACTTCACAAGGAATGGACTGAGGCTGGGGTCAAGGCATCAAGAGCCACCACACACAGACGTGTCAAGGAATTTGGCTACAGTTGTCGTATTCCTCTTGTTAAGCCACTCTTAAACCACAGACAACGTCAGAGGCGTCTTTCCTGGGCTAAGGAGAAGAAGAACTGGACTGTTGCCCAGTGGTCCAAAGTCCTCTTTTCAGATGAGAGCAAGTTTTGTATTTCATTTGGAAACCAAGGTCCTAGAGTCTGGAGGAAGGGTGGAGAAGCTCATAGCCCAAGTTGCTTGAAGTCCAGTGTTAAGTTTCCACAGTCTGTGATGATTTGGGGTGCAATGTCATCTGCTGGTGTTGGTCCATTTGGTTTTCAAAAAACACAAATCACTGCACCCGTTTACCAAGAAATTTTGGAGCACTTCATGCTTCCTTCTGCTGACCAGCTTTTTAAAGATGCTGATTTCATTTTCCAGCAGGATTTGGCACCTGCCCACACTGCCAAAAGCACCAAAAGTTGGTTAAATGACCATGGTGTTGGTGTGCTTGACTGGCCAGCAAACTCACCAGACCTGAACCCCATAGAGAATCTATGGGGTATTGTCAAGAGGAAAATGAGAAACAAGAGACCAAAAAATGCAGATGAGCTGAAGGCCACTGTCAAAGAAACCTGGGCTTCCATACCACCTCAGCAGTGCCACAAACTGATCACCTCCATGCCACGCCGAATTGAGGCAGTAATTAAAGCAAAAGGAGCCCCTACCAAGTATTGAGTACATATACAGTAAATGAACATACTTTCCAGAAGGCCAACAATTCACTAAAAATGTTTTTTTATTGGTCTTATGATGTATTCTGATTTGTTGAGATGGTGAATTGGTGGGTTTTTGTTAAATGTGAGCCAAAATCATCACAATTAAAAGAACCAAAGACTTAAACTGTGTGCACTGAATTTATTTAATACACGAGTTTCACAATTTGAGTTGAATTACTGAAATAAATGAACTTTTCCACGACATTCTAATTTATTGAGATGCACCTGTGTGTGTATATATATATATATATATATATATATATATATATATATATATATATATAGTGTTGGGTGTAATCCAATTACGAAGTTAAATTGTTAACTGTAATCTAATTACTTTTTTAGCAAAATAAAAAAGGTAGTGTAATGCATTACATTTTTGTAATCAGATTATAGTTACTGTCTTTCAATTAACTTAATTACTTTTAAGTACATTATAGGGTTATGCTTATTTCTAATATTATTTATGAAGAATACATGAATTATGGCCCCTTAACGAGTCATTTGTGAAGGAGAAATGTGTGGTCTGAGTGTAAGACTTGTGTGTTATAATGAACAAGGAAGAAATATCCCTTACGAAAATCGTTCATACCAAATTTGTCGCAAATTCACCACTGATCATTTTCACAAGCAAATGAGCTTTAAGACAAACTTGCGGCAAATTTTCCATTGTTGCCAAAGGTTTGCCGGAGGTTCACCTCTACCGCTGGAGAGCTACAAACATTTGTGGCAAATCAAAAGCTCATTTGCATGTGTGTAATGATGTGCAGAATGATGAGTCAAGAGTACAGGACCTAAATGCAGCAGTTTTAATAAAACAAATGCAAAACAAGCACTGGAAACAAGAAACAAAAGAAACTGAAATCCACACACTACAGCCTGAAAGGAAAACAACTGACAATGAATACTGGGGAACAAGGGAACTGAATACACAGAGAACTAATGATGAAATGAGGGACACCTGACACTAATGAACACAAGGACCAATGAACAAAGACAATGAAAAAGAAAACAGAACCCATAAACAAACGAAAGATAAGTGAACAATAAACATACAACCCCTGGTGGCCACCCCGGTAATCCTTACAATGTGAAAATAATGAGCTGCAAATTTGCGGAAAGTTCGAGGCTAGTTTAGATTTTTTTGTAAGGAGAGACATTATTTTGAATTTGTTGAGCGGAAAAGTGTTTTAGAAAGTAACTTAAAATTAAAGTAATTAGTAAAGTAATCTTATTACAATTCTAGAGAAATAATTAGTAATTTGTAGTGGATTACTATTTTTAAGTAACGTATCTCATGCTTAAGACAGTCCGGCTCAATTAGCATGTGTAGAAAAACCATCTTTACGAAAATAGTTTTTAGATTTAAGATTTAGGCTACATCCACACTAATGTGTCTTTTTTGGCCTTCCGTCCACACTGAGACAGCGTTTTTGACAGCAAAAACTGAGTTTTTCAAAAACGCTCTCCCAAGTGGATACATTTGAAAACGCCATCTTCGCGTTGTAGTGTGGACTGGAAAAAGACATTGGAAAACAATGACGTATTTGTTGTCATGTGACACAGTCACATGATCCATTCAACCCAAAACAATCAAGATGGCGGCCCACATTTTAGCAGCATTTTTGTGCCTGTTATTCATTTAATTGCATTGGTAAAGATAAATGTTACTTCGTACAAACTTAACATTCCATTCCTTCAAAGGCGACTGGAAGTTTACTTGGAATTGCTGTCCGGCGGCGGAACATGAGGACAGTTGCGTTTCACACCATAAATGAACAGCGATTTTTCACATGCGTAGTAAGTGGATTTAAGAGTTTCAGTGTGGACGAGCAACATTTGGAAAACACTTAAAAATGGCAGTGTGGACGGAGAGAGTTTCGAAAACAAAAACACCGTTTTCAAATTTATCCAGATAATGTGGATGTAGCCTTAGATTTGTAATTTTGATTTGACAGTAATTAGCCATTATTAAATATGAAGTCTAATAATGAATTTATATTTTTTTAAGTATTTATTTATTTATTTTTATATATACAATAAACGTGTAAAAATTTGACATATAAAAGTTCATTCTTTAATACTTCTGGTGTCTTTAGTTGCAGTACACATTAATTTATTATATAAACAATAAAATTGTGATTGATTCAAATATAAATGTAAAATGCATATAAATTTAGATCCAATTTTATTTTTATTTAGATTCATAATTTTGATTTGAGATTTAGATGCTATTAAATATAAGTAATTTATTAAATATATATATTTTAAATAATTATTTAACACAAGTGTAAAAACATGACATTTTCAACAAGTTCATTCTTTAATACTTTTGGTGTTTTCAATTACATATATTGTATAGGCTATATAAAAACAGTAAACTTATGATTGTCCCAGATTAACATTTTAAATTCATACAAATTTAGCCAATGAGAATCTATGTAGATGTGTGACATATACTTGTTGTTAGCCTTCCATTTGATGGCTGATGAAACAGTATGTACATGCACATATTGAATATGAATCTTTGTTTGTGTGACTGCATTGTTATTCCTCTGCGTCCACCCCAGAGACCAAATTAACAGTTTACCCACATGCCTCTATTTGCCCTCTTCATGCCCGGAGTGGCATTTGTATTCTGACTGTCTGTGAAGCTGCAGTGGCTGTTGTGTGTGAAATGTTACATATGTAAATATCCAGTGCAATGAGAGGCCTGCTGACTGAAGACTTCCTGCGGCGTTGAACTGAGACTTCCTGGTGTGGTTGCCACGGTGAGGTTGTGACCCCAAAACATAGCACAGATGCGCTGTCTGTCTGCCTGTCTGTCGAGGGTCTTCCAAGAGTAGAAGAGAGTTTTAAAAGCAGAGGGAACACTGCTTGCTTCTTCAAACTTGTTGCTGATGAAGAACTTTCTCAGAAACTAATTAGCATGTGAAAGTTAGCATATGATGGAGTAATATTATGCATTTTTTCAGAATAAATTTGTATTTGAAGATATACACAATACAAATAAATTAAATTATTTCAAGTAAAACAAAGGCCATTTTGGTATCATTTGTCAGTACAGTCTTGCTTCTAATTTTAATAGCTATTAAAGAAATAGTTAGCCTAAAAATTAAAATTCTGTTATTATTGAATGTCCTCATGTTGTTTTAAACCAGTGATGGGGGATTTACTTTGAAACTGTGCCATCCAAAACTACAAACTAGTCATAATATTCCACTTTCCAATTTTAATGCGACAGCCTCAACAGCTGACAGTTTATTGGCAAAGATACCACAAAAACCTTGAATAAGAGGTTATTGAATAAAACATTTTTGAAATTGTGACTGATCTGCTCTGTACTTAACCCAAAGCATCTCAGCTAGTTGTTTGTGAAACTATATTGTACAGTACATCATAGCCTCATGTTTAATCCTAATCGGTGTACTAGGCGATTGGTGTTTAGAGTTGGCCAGGCATTGTGGCATGCAGGTCTTCTTCTAAGAGAAAAAAGTTGTGAGGGAATTTCTCTGGTTTCATCTGGTTGCCTGGGGAACCTCGATGGGTAGAAGACTCATTTCCTCATCAAACACTAGGAGAGTGATTTGGAATATTTATGAGGGTCCCAATTTAAGTTAAACATTTAACAAAAAGAAAGCAATTGAAATTATACAGCAGAAAGAGTTAAGGCCCCCATGGGGGAGCCATGTTAAAATTTGAACTAGAAACACACAGGTTGAATTAAAGCAGGAATTCAGTGAAATGAACCATAGAAGCCTGTAATCTTTATCAGTGTAGATTTAGAGGGCATTACTGAGTCAATACCAGCAAATGTTTGGAAGGACATAAAATGTAAATTCTCAAATGCTGATCTGAAGCGTTTTAACTACTTGAATTATATTCAGACAGTCGCGTAATGTTGCATCGAGGGATTGAGATATGATCAAAGCATTTGTAAAGTAGCGCTCTAAACAGTGTTAATGACTAGCACGTTCTCAAACCACTGCTTTCTGGAGGCTTAGCTGTGTCAAAAACAGGTTGCGTTTGAAAGGATAAGTACAAGCGCTTTAGTAACACTATAGATTATCGAGGTCCGATCTTTGTTACTTCCCCCCTGCACTCCCTTGAGGCTGCGAGCAGTAAACAGTTTGAGAGGGTCACGGTATCACTTCACCACCACCACCTCAGTGACTTGTGCCGGCAACACTTTAATCATCTACCCGCAGGGAATTCTGCACATCTATGAATCAGGTGGAGCGAGCGCGAGGAATTCAGTCAGTTTGATCACCGGGACGATAGACAGTGTCTGACTAGATTTAAAGGCACACAAATGATAATGGAGGAACTAGAGACTGAGCTATGACTACACTGGTTGGTTATGAACAAAGAACTTGTGAAGATATACCCCCAAGGGTCAGGTGTATGGTTTTAGGAACTATGTGTGTGAACTACAATAATAATAAAAAACATTTACTCACATTTTATTTTACATAATCATTTCGGAGTATTTTCGCCTTGTTTTCCAGTACAAGTATCTAAACATTCCTAAAACAAGATTAATTTTGTTTAGAATTAGAATGAGTTGTGTTCAGAAAAATATAACAAAATGTAATTACGTAGATGTGCCTTGTGCCCACCCATTCTGATGGCAAAACAACCAAGGGGGACCCCCGGTCAGCTAAAGAGAAATCCTATTGCCCTAAAGACCTCCAGACAGAACTGGTGTAACTGAGTCAGGTTTGTAGGCCTCCTTGCTCGCACACGCTTTTTCAGTTCTGCCCACAAATTTTCTATCAGATTGAGGTCAGAGCTTTGTGATGGCCACTCCAATACCTTGACTTTGTTGTCCGTAAGCCATTTTGCCACAATTGAGGTATGCTTGGGGTCATTGTCCATTTGGAAGACCCATTTGTGACTGAGCTTTAACTTCCTGGCTGATGTCTTGAGATGTTGTTTCAATATATCCACATAATTTTCCTTCCTCATGATGCCATCTATTTTGTGAAGTGCACCAGTCCCTCCTGCAGCAAAGCACCCCCACAACATGATGCTGCCACCCCCATGCTTCACGGTTGGGATGATGTTCTTCGGCTTGCAAGCCTCACCCTTTTTCATCCAAACATAACGATGGTCATTATGGCCAAACAGTTCAGTTTTGTGTCATCAGACCAGAGGACATTTCTCCAAAAAGTAAGATCTTTGTCCCCATGTGCACTTGCAAACTGTAGTCTGGCTTTTTATGGCTGTTTTGGAGCAGTGGCTTCTTCCTTGCTGAGCAGCCTTTCAGGTTATGTCGATATAGGACTCGTTTTACTGTGGATATAGATACTTGTCTACCTGTTTCCTCCAGCATCTTCACAAGGTCCTTTGCTGTTGTTCTAGGATTGATTTGCGCTTTTTGCACCAAACTATGTTCATCTCTAGGAGACAGAATGCGTCTCCTTCCTGAGTGGTATGATGGCTGCATGGTCCCATGGTGTTTATACTTGCGTACTATTGTTTGTACAGATGAACATGGTACCTTCAGGCATTTAGAAATTGCTCCCATGGATGAGGTCCACAATTGTTTTTTTCTGAGGTCTTGGCTGATTTGTTTTGATTTTCCCATGATGTCAAGCAAAGAGGCACTGAGTTTGAAGGTAGGCCTTAAATTACATCCACAGGTACACCTCCAATTCAGTACACCTCCTATCAGAAGCTAATTGGCTAATTGTCTAAAGGCTTGACATCATTTTCTAGAATTTTCCAAGCTGCTTAAAGGCACAATTAACTTATTGTATGTAAACTTCTGAGCCACTGGAATTGTGATATAGTCAATTAAAAGTGAAACATCTGTCTGTAAACAATTGTTGGAAAAATTACTCATGTCATGCACAAAGTGGATGTCCTAAACAACTTGCCAAAACTATAGTTTGCTAATATTAAATCTGTGGAATGGTTACATTTTTTTTATGACTTCAACCCAAGTGTATGTAAATGTAGCAAAGTTTTGGATTTGGATCAAAGGAGGAAGCGGGAGCCGGTTTTCACGTCCACGTGAATCAGAGTTTTATTAACAAAATAATAGAAAATCGCTTTGCAGCTTCATACTCAAAACCAAAAGTCTGCTTTGCAGCATAAAAGATAAGACAGGTTAGCTTTTCTGCACATCACTCTATAATATCGAAACACTCTGGTAGCAGACATGTAGTCTCTGGTCTGTATCTCTCTTTCCCTCTCTCTTTGTCCTAGACCTGTTTTTATCTCTCCCGTCGCTCACTGTCAACAGAGAAACTGAATTAGGAGCAATTCATCTCAGGTGGAACTCCTTACCGCTTTCTTTCTCTTCAGACCGGGGCTCGACCATGCCCTCACCTCCACAGTAGACTTCTGACTTCAAATGTATATATATATATATATATATATATATATATATATTGCCAAAAGTATTCGCTCACCTGCCTTTAGACGCATATGAACTTAAGTGACATCCCATTCTTAATCCATAGGGTTTAATATGACGTCGGCCCACCCTTTGCAGCTATAACAGCTTCAACTATTCTGGGAAGGCTTTCCACAAGGTTTAGGAGTGTGTTTATGGGAATTTTTGACCATTCTTCCAGAAGTGCATTTGTGAGGTCAGACACTGATGTTGGACGAGAAGGCCTGGCTCACAGTCTTCGCTCAAATTCATCCCAAAGGTGCTCTATCGGGTTGAGGTCAGGACTCTGTGCAGGCCAGTCAAGTTCTTCCACACCAAACTTGCTCATCCATGTCTTTATGGACCTTGCTTTGTGCACTGGTGCGCAGTTATGTTGGAACAGGAAGGGGCCATCCCCAAACTGTTCCCACAAAGTTGGGAGCATGGAATTGTCCAAAAGTTCCTTTCACTGGAACTAAGGGGCCAAGCCCAGCTCCTGAAAAACAACCCCACACCATAATCCCCCTTCCACCAAACTTCACAGTTGGCACAATGCAGTCAGACAAGTACCGTTCTCCTGGCAACTGCCAAACCCAGACTCGTCCATAAGATTGCCAGATGGAGAAGCGTGATTCGTCACTCCAGAGAACGCGTCTCCACTGCTCTAGAGTCCAGTGGCGGCGTGCTTTACACCACTGCATCCGACGCTTTGCATTGCACTTGGTGATGTATGGCTTGGATGCAGCTGCTCGACCATGGAAACCCATTCCATGAAGCTCTCTACACACTGTTCTTGAGCTAATCTGAAGGCCACATGAACTTTGGAGGTCTGTAGCAATTGACTCTGCAGAAAGTTGGCGACCTCTGCGCACTATGCGCCTCAGCATCCGCTGACCCCGCTCTGTCATTTTACGTGGCCTATCACTTCGTGGCTGAGTTGCTGTCATTCCCAATCGCTTCCACTTTGTTATAATACCACTGACAGTTGACTGTGGAATATTTAGTAGCGAGGAAATTTCACGACTTGACTTGTTGCACAGGTGGCATCCTATCACAGTACCACGCTGGAATTCACTGAGCTCCTGAGAGTGGCCCATTCTTTCACAAATGTTTGTAGAAGCAGTCTGCATGCCTAGGTGCTTCATTTTATACACCTGTGGCCATGGAAGTGATTGGAACACCTGAATTCAATTATTTGGATGGGTGAGCGAATACTTTTGGCAATATAGTGTATATATATAAACTTAACATGGATTTTCTTGATAAAAGAAATATGATCGTGCCTGGTAACAGTTGCATGTAAACTGGCTAAAAATAGCATTTTAGCTTAGCATAAAGCTAAATGTACACATGACAATTTACACAAGGTTTATTTCTATTTCTGCTGCTCTAAACTTACTTCAAACTTACTTCTCTGTCTGCTCGTATGAATGTAACACATCATAAGAAAGTGTTTCACCGCTGTTCAAATGCACTTTAGATCGCATCATTTATATGTATAAATGTTTTCCATCTGAAAGGACTAAATATTAAATGAAACAAATGACAATAAAATGCAAAGTAATCTCTTCAGTAATCAAAATACGTGTTGAATGTAACTGTATTCTGATTACCAACGATTCAGGGACTCATCAATGCAACAGATATTTTTTCAGAAACGCTCTTTTTCTGACTGTGCGTCTGAGCTTTGCATCTGCTGCAACTGTAAATACTATTTGGTGACACATCTTGCCGACAAATTCCACAGAAGAGTACAGTGGGAATATTTTGACCACACCTGCATTAATAAAAAAGAAAGCATTATGAAACCTTTTCACTGAGTGTGATGACATATATCACTGTAGTGTGTTCCATCCGGAGATTGTATGCGATTTGTGCTTGCGACTTGCATGGTGACCTCGTCATTTGGTGCAACTCTCTGCCAGAGCGATCTCAACATTGGTGGTCCAGGGGGTGGGGGGCACATTGGTGCCCCTCCTATGCATCCCCTATGCCTAGAAACCGCCCTGATACCCAGAATGCACCATTAAAACCAGAGAGCATCGTTGCTCACTATGTTCCCTTACCTGGAAACATCGTCATGTCTACTGAAGTCTCTCAAGTCATTAGAAGATGAGCACAAGTGTAACACTATGAAGTCAAAGCCTTATTTTCTCTATTAAAGAGATGTTGTTTGTAATGTCTTTCATCCATAATAACCATGAATGGGAAACAATCTTTGTTAGTTGTTAGAAGAAGGTTAAAAATACACTTCTTTATATGTTAATTTATTTATGTCATTTATCTTTCATAATAGCACTGTACATTTAAATATCTACAATGACAATGCACAACAGCATCATTTGATGTTGTTGATTAAAACCAGCTGTGTTTTAATGCGCAAGCTCGTAATCATGTGGCAAGTAATTGAGTCATAAATGTCCCAATGTTCACTGGATCAACACACTTGCTGATTCATGACATAGGGAGCTAGGGAGCTAATTGAGATGCACCCAGAGAGGATCCGTGTAAACCCTCATGACCTTGTTGACATTTTTATGAAAAAGCACTTTTTGTTCAGGTCAAATGGAGTAACCCTAAAAAAAAACTTCTTGACATTCATGACTCAAAAATTCATGATATTTGTAAAAAAAATAAAAAAAGTGCTCTTGTGTATCCAAGGAGGACGGAAATAATTTTATTTCAAATTTTTTAAGTCACTTTTTTTTTTTTTTTTTTTTTTTTTTATGGACACAAATATTACATTTCTATGAATTTCATACATATGTTTTAAACTACATTTTTTAAATAATAATAATTTATAATTAAAATAAGAACACTCTTATTTGTCAACAACCCAAATGCAGTAAATTTGGCAGCCTGATCTCATGAAAATTATGTGACCGTGGCAAAACTTTTGTAAAACAAAATTACTTGCTTCATTACACATTTTGTGTCAGTTTCCCAGTGAAATGTCCACCAGAAGTGTGTTGTTATCAGACAAGGTTTTTAACCTACCCCTAACCGATAGTGATGAGAGGTTTAAAAAAAAAAAAAAACAGACATCCTTCCCCATTAACCCAATCAATAGTGTTCTAAAAGCAAATGCAACATTAAAAGCAAATTTTCTGAAGCAACTACATCATTTTGTGTCACTTTTATAATACTTTCATCTTACATGTCAGCTTGCGTGCTTGACTGAGCTCGAGCCTCATTCTTCTTTTGCTGTTGGAGCAAAAGGGAATACTGCTTTACTATTTACTGTGGTGTCCTATTTACCTGTATACACCAGCGGTGACGTTTCTCCTGCCATAGTTCACTTCTGCGTTCCAAACCCAGAAATGTGAAAAAGGTCCATTTGTAAGTGTTTCAAGCCAATCTCAGTTTCATATGCTTTTTTTTTTTCAGTCTTAAGATGATCCCAGACTTTTCTCAGTTTATGTTTGGAGACAGAAGCTTGAGGTGAAGTGTTCCTCCTGATCAGTACTGCAGGGTGACTGGAACACCTGGTGACCTCTGGGTAAGCAACACTATAGTCTCTCGCTGGCAAGACTGTTGGATGTTGGAGTGGCACAGATGTCTTTTTAAAGCAATAGACTCATGTGATTAGCTGACACAGCGAGCAGGTTTTGCAAGCTGTCCTATTCTGGGCTGTGGGCAGATGAGCTGAAATGAGAATGGAAGTATTGATCCTCTGGAGAATGATGCACCATGGACTATTTTGGGGGCAGAAGGGAATTCGCTGCCTTTGAGAACATTGAGCTGCATAACGTAGAAGCTCTTCAGAATCGACTCTATCATATTGGCACCAAAGCAAAATGGCTGCTGCATCTCATGACCTCTGAACTTCCTGAGCAGAAATACATTCCCCTTTGCACTGCTGCTGTTGACGAGGGACGAGACTAGACCATCTCACCAAACCTTAGCCAGCAGACTGGATATTAATACAAAGTGAGCTGCAAGTCACAGTGAATACTTGCAAATAAAGTTATAACTTTTTTTTGGACACTTTACTATGTTAGTTATTAGCATAATTTGACATCTGAATAGATGCTAAGTATATACAGCTAATATTTAAGCAATATCACACGAGCAAGAGTGCTGTTTGGCCCTACATCAGCACTACTGTGATTTGGCCGCGGGCCGAGTGCCGTAGGTAATCACAGCCATGCTGATTTATTAATTAATTATGCAATTGCTTATATACAACAGTTCAACGAACAAGTAAGTAAAACAATGAGAAAAACTAAGGACTGTCACAAAAAATGCAGTTGTGCATGGAGCTACTTTCTTATGCAATGGATCAGAATTTTCCGTTGTTAATTCAAAAGAATTTGCGCCCAAAATGTCACTTTAGAACTAGTAACGGGCTCTTTCTAACAAGTTATTGGAGAAACAAGGATGTGTGTGTGTTTGTGTGTTTGTGTGTGTTGGAGAGATAGAAAGGGAGAGAGAGAGCGTTTGAGCGATTACCTCCAACTGCCGCACCTCCCAAGCAGAGATGAACAGTAAAGCTATAGCTGTTTAACTCTATTCCTCATCTTTAGTGTTAGTCAGCTTACTGAAGATAATTTTCTCTGTGTAAAATATAGCTGTCTGAGCGGGGTCCTCCCATGTTGAATGTTGTTGACATCTGAATTCTGCTCCCACTGTGGAAACTCTGGTAGGTAAGCACCTTTTGCATGTGTGATTACTACGTCTGTTGTGTCTCTCAGCTGTTTAAGCCTTAGCTGTATTTCCCAGTTGTAGTCTAGTATCCGAGTGATCATGGAGTGAGAGGCAATTGCCGATGACTTCAAAGAAACTACTCGCTGACTGGCAGCGCTGACTGAAATGAACGTTAGTTCAACTCGCTCATAACGCACAAACATGGTCTTTTGTTGCCACCTGCAGGCTAAAATCTTTAATGTCACAGGGAAAAATGAAAAGACACATATCTAGCTCTTTAACACATCTGCGCTGCTTTAGAATGTCTTGAACAAAAGCGGAGTGATACAAAGAGTGAAGCGTCTGACTCAAGGAACGTCTCTCGTCCAATCAGATTCGAGGACCGGACTACAAACTTAGCATAAAATAGCATAACACGGTGGTCCCATTGACATCCTATGAGCGATACTGTCATAATACACTCCTATGATAGAGCCGTGAAGGTTATTATCTCAGTAAATAAAAGAATCCCTGACAGCGCTTCCCTGTCAGTGCTAAAATTATTTAATGTACAAAACAAGCCCGAATGGGACTTTTAAGGGGCATTTTAAATACCACAGAAGCAAGTCAAGTCTTAACTATCACGAAAACACAGAAAGAGACGTTTTTATTTGGAAGCGCTTTTCATGGTTAGTTCTAAGCTTGACGCTGGCGTTGACGCTCTGACGCAAATCATCATACAGCTTCACGATTGTTGTAACAAAGCAGATAGCCACAGTCTACTGGCAGATTTATAGTGTGAAGATGAGAGTTTAAGAGATTTAATGCCCATTGCAATGAATATGCAACCTATGTGGAGACTAGTTCTTTCAATTACTCAAACTTCCACTTAGACTTTGGGAAACATTTAATGATACTCTAAATATGCAGTTAATCGCAATTAACTACAAACAATTATGCGATTAATCACAATTTAAAAAAATTAAATAGCTAAAAAAATAGCTCTTTGGCTGAACTTGATTCAGTCGTTGACAGTGGTTCCACATGTTTGAAATGAGTTTTCTAAGCTTAAAATTACTATGTTATCTAAACACAAACTATTTGTGTAGAAAGAACCTAGATAAATTGGGTAAACCCAACAAAATTAGACGTGTCAGTGTAACTCAAATACATTTCTTTATTTACTACCAAGTCAAAGTGAGTGTTAGCATGCTAAATACATGTTGGTTGGAAGCACTACACAGTGTAGTTTATTAACAATAGTTAGCAGAGCATTTACTCAACGAAGCGAGCAATTAATTTCATGTTGGACATCGACCTGTCCTCATCGTTAGCTCAAGCTCCACTCAAAACTCCAACATAACAGAAACTCAACTAAATCTCAACATCACTAAACATTAAACACTAACAAGTATCACCCTTTATATTCATCTTACACATAAAATAACACTTCATTGTAACATCTACTCTCCTTATCGAGTCCCATTCAAAGCATGCTGGAAAATCCCCTGCCCAGTTTAACCAGTGCTAGGGTTAGGACCATTAAGATTTTAGCACAATTGCAATTACCGCAATGCAAAATATTTTCAATACTGTAACATGAGACATGATTTAAATTAAGTATATTAACATCATGGCGATAATTCTTGTATTGCCTTTAATGTATGCTGATTTTAAAAATTATTGTTTTATTGTAATGAGAATCACAATTAAAAATAATAGAAATTACAAAGTAAAACATCCCGACACATTAAGGTAATGATAACTGGGGTATTAATGGTATTAAATATATTCTTAATTTTCTTTATGCAAAAAAAAACAAATATATATATATATATATATATATATATATAAAATAAATATTATTGCTTTTGATTTGGACATTCAGCCTACAACAGCCAATTTGATGAATAGTGCAACATTGGCTAACTCTTTGCACTGAAAACTAATACTCAAACATTCACTATTCTTTTACTGTGCTGTTGAAAGGATATTAATCAATATTCTGCCAAACGTTTGAGCTTGTGAATTGATTTGCTTTTGTATAAATGGATTATGTTGGTAATGTGAAGAAGACACCCTTTATTCACCATTCTGGATATAAAATTCAAATATCTTGATTTATTTATTGCCAGTGGAATTTGTTTCTGTGAATTTGTTTTGACTTTCATGTTATATGCACCATATACCTTACATTTTATAACAGAAAGACCAACTTTATGCCCTCTTAGATGTAAAAACATTATCTTTTGGGGTGTTTCGCCTTTATTTATATGGTAGTAGAGTTTAGGCCGGACAGTAAGTGTGAGAGAGGGGGAATGTACCTAGTGTTTGAGTATTTTGTTGTAAACATACTGTGTGTAGTTCATCATTTTCTAAACTATTACTGTTTAACAAATTGAATCAATATTACTTGTGCTACAAATAATCTCACACACACATGCCCATATGCACCTGATCATCTGATAGTGTGCTGGTACAGCGAATGGTAGTTGTGTAAACTTGCATTTGTAATCGCTGATGTGTCGCATGTGTTTGAATGCGACGGCCCGCAGCATGCCCCAGGCTTTCCCAGGAGTTTTTGCTTTGGCAGCTCTCCACATGTGGCTGCTCACGGCGACATTAAGCAGTTAATTCTCAACTAGTTTAGTGATATCGCATGTGGGTTATTGACCACATCCTTCTACTCAAGCTGGATGACTGAGCGTTCAGAGGTGTATCTCTGCCAGTGTAAACTCATTCAGTTTTAAACAAACATTGTGAAATCAGTCATGGGAATACTCCAGCAATATGAATACATTTGGAAAAACAAACACTTTCCACATTAGCATCGGTTTAAAGCACAAATTACAGTGAAAGCATTCTGATGAAAAGAGCTGATAGAAGAGGTTAGACTTATACTTTATTGACCGCTATCTTCAGCATGTGATTCCTGCTGTATAACATTAAAGAAATGTTGTCATTATTTACTCACCCTCATGTCATTCCAACCCAGTATATGGGTGTTTCTTCAACTTGCTGCACTTTTAGCACTGTGAACTTGTAGAAAGACTTGTTAAAACATTTTTCACACACATTGTCTTGTGAGAATTTGTCTAGTAACAATGTCCAACAGTGTACATGCATCACAGGAGATTTATGTCATTTTAATTGTTTAATAGAATTATGTGCTGGAAATGACGCTTATGGAAATAACACTTTTAACCTTTTTCAAATAAAATGACCAACTTCTTTGTCTTGCTAAGGCTAATTTCATAGCTAACATTTTATGTATCCTAAATACACACATCAAATTTACAAAATTACAGCTTGATTGGAAATGACGGCCAATAAAAAGTGATATTTCTCTTGATTTTTCTTTAATTTGTCTCCTATTTCATCTCCAGCATGCTCTTCACTGACAGTTTTGTCCACTTGGTTGACAAGTATGCTAACTTTTAAAAAAAACTTTATTAGGGGCAAACATTTTGGGAGAGCATAGAGAATTGGGCATTCCAAATTGGGGAGAAAAGGGGAGAAAATCCCCACCCCCAAAAAAAGAAACACAAAAGGGAATTTTGGAAGAATCTTTGTAAAAAAAAAAAAATAAAAAAAGTAGTAGTCTATACAACTTGTGTATTCATTATTAATTCATTATTCACTGAAAATCTTCCTCTCAGCTACAGCTCTTAAATCTCATTCTTGCTTATGGCACACGAAAAAAAATAAAAAAAAGGTTGTGAACTACATGACGGTTAGAAAATAATGACATTTTTTTGTGAACTATACTTTTAATACCAATTTATGATTAAAGAATGTTTGTTTACTGCCAAAGACATCTGTCTGATGCATGTGTTTAAACAATTAAAGTAGCACAGATGGAATGCAACAATGTGTCTAAGTGTTCAATTTTTATCATTTTATATATTCATTTTTCTTTTAAATTTATATCTTGCAGCTACCAAGGTAATTGCATAAGAAGAAACCATATACAGTATCTTCAGGACAGTACAACATCTCACTCAAAACTGAACTTTTTCAGGTTTATTATAGCAAAAATAAGCTAAGAGACGCTGCACGTTGCAGTGATTTTACAGGGTGCATACAAAGTGCGGAAAATTCCTTGGTAAATATGGCAAAATTAGTGTAATGCAAAAAAATATAAATAAATAAATACATTTTGGTAATTGGAATAAAAATAAAAACTCAGGTTATTGTAAAAACTGAAATTTAACTAAACTAAAATGTGTGGCTTTAAAAATAACTATAATAAAATAAAAATAACCATTCATTATTTTTTGTTTTCATTTTTAATATGCAGTATATTATGAACTGAAACTTCATTACAGTTACCGTAAACATGGAAATGCCACTAGATTACAAAGAACAGAATGACACGGTTGTGAAAGTAGATAAAGGCAATAATGGCCGTAAAACATAAACACATTAAACATATTTAGGTAGTCTCAGGGGCCGTTTACATGACAACGTTTTCAACGGGGCCTGAAAACGCAAACTTTTGAAAATGGGTTTCAAAGTGCAAGTTTTTGAAAACGATGCCATTATCGTGTAAACATACAAAAAACGCGAATTTGTGAAAACGATGACGTCATGCGCACGCGTATTATGTGTTATATATAGAATGATGGTTTGATAGGCATCAATTTGAGATGTATAATTATAAATATGAATACTGGTGTCTGTGCAAATAACAATAATCAACAATTTATTCATTTGGAGTGTTTTATATGGAGTGTGAACATTGTACCGTAGGCAGAACCTGCAATTTGAAAATCTTGAAATTAATAGATAGGAAAATGTATTTTAATTTTAAATGTTATTTATTTACTTAATTTTATTTGATGTACAGTACCTTTACCCTGCAATTCATTCACCCACCGCTTATGTATATAGCCTATAGACAGAGATGTGATGCCATTTACAGTATTCAATGATATGCTTAGAATATGAAAACATGAGGCAATGAAAATGCATGTTAGATCCAGTGTGCACAAGACCTCTCTCTCCATCAGAACATATCCATATATCAGCGTTCTGTCTGATATCCAAAACCAGTCGACATCAACAGGTTGTTATGTTAACTTACTCTCCTACCAGCCCAAGAGTCAGCAGGGGGAATACAGAAGAATGCAGGAGACAAAGTGATGGTAAAAATGAGCAGAGTTTATTGAATAATCTTGAGAGTTCAGTCTATAGGCATGCGCGCGAGTAATTTAAAACAATGCGTGAGACATTTAAAACTACAATGGCGGACTACAGGACTGCGTTTGTGCTGCTCAAGATTTTGAGTTTATTGACGCTTCTCCAGCAAAGTAATTGTAGTAATAAAGAAACCTCATCGTCCGACATAATTGCTCGATGCTTTCGCCATCTTCATTGTTTGTATTCACCGCTCTGTGGAAGAATGCTTATGTGCGCAGGCGCGTAGTGTTTCTTTACAAAGTGACATCGCCAACTACTGGCCTGGCATGCATAATACAGCCGTTTTAGTCGTTTTCGTGGATCTGTGTGAACGGGGATTGTTTTGACAACGTTGTCGTCTGTACATTAAACTTTTCAAAAACGCAAAGGAAAAACGTTTCCATTTTTAGTACAACGTTGTTGTGTAAACGTACCCTCAGTTAATGTGTTAAATTGCCATCCCTAAAAATACTAAAATTAAAAACTAACAATAAAAATCACAGAATGAGAGCAACTAAAACTAAATTAAATATTCAAAACTACAATAACCTTGGTAACAAATGGCCACAGGTGTTTTATTGCCTTTATAAAATGGTTGCAAAAGCAATATGACACAAAAGTTCAGTAAATAGTTGTATTTATTATGCACCCCCTTTTAATGAACATGTATGGCTATTCCATTAATTCCAGTGAAGACAAATCTTAATGTTACAGCATACAGTGACCTTCTAAAGAATTGTGTGCATCCAACTTTGTGGAAAGAGATCTATTCTGTTCCAGCATGACGACGCACCTGCGCACAAAGCGATTGGTTCGGATGAAATAGAGTGATCTACCTGCTGCCTCAGATGAATGTTTTACCCAAAGTGAAATCGCATGGAGGAGAGTGATAAACATAAAAACATTGTGGTGGGGGATTGGGAGGCTGACTGTGGATTTCTCAGGTGGAGTCTACCGCGCTGATGAACGCCTGACGTTGCCGCGGTCTGAATGGCCCCAGTTACAGGACAAATTGCGGCCGACGAGAGGGGCTAATAACTGTTATTAACCCCGTGTGGACGTCGCCACGGAGAAAGCGGCACGATAACGAGGGCCCGCTGTCAGAGTTCTGAGGTGAGACGCCGAGCCGCTCGCCCCCTAGGAGTAAGCTAACTTATTAAAATAATGAATTAGCACACCAGATTACTGGAGCCTGAGGCAAAGGCAATTATGCCCCTCCAAATCCCCGGACAGGGTTTCCGTGCTGCCATAAAACAAGCGCTCGCAAAAAAAGGCCCATTGCAATGAAAAGGCTGTTAATTAGGAGCTCTCCCACTGCGGGCGGCCCTTTACTGCTGCCACAACACGAGCACGCGACCAACAGAGACATGCACGAGGAGAACTAACAGCTAAATATCATATATATATATATAAACTCCAGCAACAATAAGTGTTGGCTTTGTGTCATGTACTCTCTTGTGTCTCATAATGACATTTACTCTTAGTGTGTGTGTGCGTGCGTGCGTGCGTGTGAGTGTGAGTGTGTGGTCCAATAAGCATCATCAATCCCAACCCCACATCATAAGACTGTTAAATTCTCTCTAGGATTCTTTAAAGGGTTTACTTTAGTACTAATATATGCTACAGCTCAGGTCTGTTCTGAGCAAGGAAAATCAATGCTAAATGCAAATAATAAAATGCAACTAACCATATAATCATAGTTAAGACAGCAACATAAATAGGCTTATCAACTTTTTAAAAAGAGGAGGAAACGCTTCCCATATCTTTTGTTGTTGTCGTCAATGGCGTTCAGTCAAACTCGATGGTATTTTGGCACAAAAAGTGCTTTTTTTGAACAAACTTTTTTGTCGGATTAATATCAGCCTGATCTCATGAAAATGATGTGACCGTGGCAACATATTTGCTAAATTAAATTATGTGCTTCATTACACATTTGGCTGCAGTTTCCCAGTGAAATGTCCAGTGGGGTGCACCAAAAGCCAATGAAACTTTGTTGTAATCAGACAAGGTTTTTAAAGTGAATCTTAGATGGAGGTTTTAATGAGTAAATCGTGCCACCCAAACTTAAAAATTTAACCTAAACCTAACCAATAGTGTGATAAAAGGAAATGTGGCATGTAAAGCAAATTTTTTGAAGCAACCACGTCATTTCATGTTGCTTTTTTGATACTTTCATCTCACATGTCAGCTTGCATGCACATGTCTGTCTTCCGAGTCCAGAGTCCACGACAGGGTTTCCGTTAGCCAGTAATTACAAGTTTTTGACCGTTAAAATGTCCTAATGCCCGACAAATTCAAACATTGTCGGACACAATGTCTGGTGAAAATATTAACAGGAAGATTCAGCAACTCCTTTTGTTAATGCCACAAGTGTACAATGTGACGCTATGCCAATTATAACAGCGCTTCGCTGTCATGGAGCTTTAAACTTTCCTGAAGCTTGTGGAGTCTTAATCCGCGACCACAGCGCGTTGTATCCCACACACTGGCATTCTGACTTTCCCGTCTCGCATGCCCGTAGTGAGAAGTTTCTCGCTTCAGAATCACATTAAAACAGCCTTGCGTTGCTGTCTTCTGGAGAGAAGGACACCATGCTTATTTATATGACTTGATTGTGTCATTAATAGCCTATATTGCATTATTATGCATATTGCATTTACAGCGCAAATAAAACACCAATATAAGATGACTAGATTTTTTCCTACTTTATCATTCCACAACACGTTGGCCAGCACCCAAATTTCTTAGCGGAAACTCTGGTCCACAACTCTATAAGGTGAGCTACCGTGCAAACTAATCATATTGGATTACGTGTGTAAATGTAGGTGAGTCTGTAATACAACAGTTAAAATGTATCGTTTTTCAAATGATGTGTTATAGTAAAAATGTTTTGATATCATAACACAGCAATGTTTGAGTAACAGAGCAAAAAATTTGTTTATAAAGTAATAAAAGTCATAATCAGCCGTTGTACTCGTGATTTGTGTGGATGTGAATAAAATGCACAGTTGTTGTAGCGCCTCTAGTGTTCATTTCAACAGGAAACTGTGGCGAAATGTAGAACGTGCCACGTGAAACTCAGTTTGCAAAAATATAGTTATAATACCGTTCATTCTGTGAGGCTAGATTGATTAATACTTACATTTGTTTGTTTACTAGAGAATGTGCATGTGCATTATCTGGACCAGCCTGAAAAATACAGTTTTTTAAGCATGATTTGAGCTAAAGAATTCATGATAACATTTTTGTCAGATTTTATTGGTGCTTTAAAATATGTCATTTAACATCATCATCATAAAAAAAGACTTGGGTCTTTCCCCTTTCAAGTAGATACGAACTATACTTGTATGCATTTTGCCTACTTTGAAAATAGTTGTTCAGGGCTATTACTCAGACGGCTGCTGAATGAAAGTATATGTACATAAATCCATATGACTTTCTTTCTTCTAAAACAGATTTTATCCCAGTCAGTCTTTTCAATTCATTGGCACTGTAAACAAGCTTCTCTCATGAATGCTCAAATGACATCAAGATTTTCCCTGAAAAACAGGGACTAGAAATGGTTCAAAGAAGAACGTAACCGAAAAAAGTAGGGTCATCATCAAAATATGGTGACAAACATGTCCCTTAACTTTTCAGTCATGAAAGATTTTTTAAATATTCAAGAAACCCCATTTAGAAAGCATTATTCGATATCCTAACCTTTTATTAAATAATATAAAATGGTTTGACTCTGTATAGTTTAATTTCTTTTTAGAAAATATATTAGAATTTTTCAACTGCCTGAAAAAACCCTTGCCCCCTAATTGTTACAGTTCTGTATGTGTTTATTTTTACTCATTTTGTTTTTCAGTTCGAGCATTAGTGCAAGGCCTAACAAGTGTACAAAAACCTGTACACCTGTTGTCCAAAACACCACACATTAAAGATACTGTTGAGACCAACACCAAACAGAAGAGCAGCTTTAGTGCATGTTCTCGCGGTTGTCAAACACAACAGCAGCAAGATAATGGTCTCAACTGACAACTATTATGAATCTGAATATAGCATTAAGCCTCAAAGATCCGCTTCGACTACAACATGATGACAATGCACAAAATGATTGACAGGCAAAAATCGTCAAAGACCGCGGCCTGCAGACATATTTTTGTCCACAAAGTCTAGTGCTGTCACAGAGACTGGTGAGATATCTCAAGAAAATTATTTTCTGTATACCATTCCATAAAAAATTGCTTACAGCACTTTTAACGAGTCAGCGTCCACATGCGTGGACATTGTATTTTGACTTTGCGATACACAACGCATAATTTAAATGAATAAAAACCAATTGAATACTGTTCACAAGACTCTAGACTGTAATTTAAGAGTTAAACATATGCCGCATCGAGTCACATGACACAACAACATGCCGTCGATTTCCATGAAGCGCTTCTACAGACGCAGCACCAACAAAAAGTGCCTCTGGTAAGAAATCTCTTAAAGTTTTTTTCATTGAAACCTGTTTAGTTGTAAAGAGTAGAGTCTCTAGTTTCATTTGATATGCTGCATTACAAAATCTGTTCATTTTTCACGCGTCAGTGCGCTGATAAACATGATGTCCACATATGTGGAAACTGGCACTACATGTCCTCAAAAGCAGAAAAAAACATGTTAGTTATTTTAAATAACTCACAACATTAACACATCTGTGGGTCATTTCACTTCATTTTAATATACATTTTGTTATATTTTATTTTGTCATCACTGCACAATATGATTCTATTCATTAACATTAATAAATGCATTCCTATATTTACTGTGCATTATCACATTGACAATAAATGTATTCATGCAAAAGCTGAAAAATGTTGCTTTCAGAGGCTTTATATGGAGTTAGGATGAAAATAAGGTGCATTTCAAACTGTTCTGAGACCAGTGCAGACAGACAGCACATTGGAGGTTAAGTCATTCACTAAATAGGGAGCAAGGGAGCATCCTATATCTCTCTATGCAGTTAAGTGCATTCACTCCTAAAATCTGATCAAAAGTTCAGTTTCAGGCTGCAGATGATGTTTGGATCACTCAACATGTTTGACAGACATGTGACAATGATAATCAGTACATAGATTCAGAATTTATAATGTATCATTTTATTTTAACATGGTTGACAGTGATTGGATGATACTGGACATTACTTTGAATCAGAATTAATTATGCTAATTTTGATGTAGTCTGTAATGTCTCAAAAACATGAATAATCAACACTCCTGGGAACATAAACTATTTGATGAAAAAAAAAAAAAAAAAAAAAACAATTCTATAGCATGGTGTTATTTAAAATTTCACAACGTAGTCTCGCTGTCCACATATGAGGACATCAATTTTTAAGAAAACTATTTGCTCTAGAATTTATTTATTTATTTTTTGTTTAGTTTTTTGCTTGTTTATAAGGTGCTACTAGTTACAAGTCAAAAAGGGAAATGGAAAATGCAACACAGCTGTCACGCTCGGGTCTCAGGAGGTTAAAGTCAGCATTAAATGGAAGTTGTGACTGACTTTAGTACCATATTGTGACGTATTTCCGAGTGAAATGGCTTATAAAAAAATTTACAAATGTAAGGCGGGGACTTGATTTTTATCCATCGGTTGTTGATTGTATTGTGAAAAGTGGGTGTAGCATACCGGAATGGAGGCAGATCTGAATGCGAGTTAGCAGTCGACACAAACACACACCCCTTCCACCATGTTGCTTGAGCCAGAGCCGGTTACCGGGGAAATTGAGCAGCGATCACAACACACTGATGATCACACTGACAACATAAATGCACGAGCACCTTGCAGTCTTTGCTTACAACGAGGCTGTAGACAGTGAGAAACAAACGGGTAAAAGATCACAATATTTCAATGTTTTGAATCACAATATACAAAATATAAATGGAAATTTACATCCAAAGATATCTGCTTTCAAAAATATGAAGAAACTCCAGATGCCTCTGAATCGCGTTGTTTTTGCCACTAAACATTAATGTTTCAAACATTCATGTTTACCCCCAATTTAATCTGTCACTGTAGGACTCTGTTACAGGACCCAACAGTAGTGGCTCATGTTGTTCCAAACCAGTATCTTTTTATTTTTTCAGTGGAAGACAAAAGGAACATTTTTAAAGAATCATCACGCAGCTCTTTTCCATACAACAGTTCATAGTGACAATGACTGTCAAGCTTCCAAAGGGACCAAAGACGATATAAAAGAATCAAAAAAGTCTCATTACAGAAAGTAAATAACAACTTGGATTTTGTTCTGTTTCTCAAATTAAACTGTAATCGTTTTCAGAATGCTTGGAATAAAATGTATGAGTCATAATGACTTCTTACGATACTTTTATGGTGTACTTTTTTGTCATTTTTGGAGCTTGAGAGATGTGTTTCTATGAACTGTCATAGTATGGAAAAGGGCTGCATGAACATTCTTCAAACACAATTCTCCTTGTCTTTTCCAAGGAAGATAAAATGTCATATGGGTTTGGAACAACATAATCGATGACAGAATTTAAATTTTTGGACGAACTAATCATATCTTTTGGCAAAGTTATGAAAATAGTCACATCAGGAATGATGGTCATAACTGAATTCATGTATGCTGCCTTCACGTGCTATCGGAATCGTAATTACGACTTCAGAAGTGGGAAGAAAGATAATTCTGATAGCATGCAAAAACAGCTTTTGTTCTTAATTCACCTCATGGTTTTACATCTACATTTACATGACAAGTGTTTAACGTATGCATGAATTCATGTCAGGACTGAAGGTACACATTTAAAGTATATTCTAGGCACAGTTATTCTAATAGGTCTGATCATTGAAAATATGAGTCATATAACGCACATCCACTCCACAGACCGTCACTAACCTTTGTTAGCTTTACCACATTAACACTATTAATGTTACATCAACGTTGAACAAACGCATGCAGCAGATCCTTCCAGCTCAAAGCTCTTGCGCTCTGACTCACGGACTGCCTGTGAAGCCTAATCAAACAACCCTCAGAGCCCCGCTATTTATCACTTTAAGACATTAGTCAGACATGCGCTGGAATATTAAGGAGTTCCTTTAAAGTAAAGTTCCGCAGTGAAGTATCAGCATGGGAACATCCAGTGTTAATCATCGGGGAGATTCAGTTCTGTGTGTTTAGCACCATTCAGAACGCCCCAGAATATCTTAAAGACTTTATTTCCTTTTTTATCCTGACTGCTAGCTGCAGATGTGTTTGTGCAAAATGGCATGTTCTGCTGGATCTGCACTGCTACCAGTTTGACATATTTATACAGTGTATGAATAGAAAAATAAATAAAAATGACAGAATAACATACAGTACACTATTTTTAGGACAAACGATTCTGCATTTCTCAAACTGCATTAATATGAATGTGAAATGCACTGAACGCAATGCAAACCCGCAATAATTAAATAATATAATATAATTTCCCATACTTTCTGGACATAATCTTACATGTGTATTAAATATGTTTTTGCCACTGCCCTTCTCATTCACATTTTCTGGAAGGTGGTATGGTTATCCAGTACTTATGAAGCAACAGTGTCCATTTATTCAAAAAGAAGACATTTCGGTTTTTTTTAACTATACTATGCCAATGATAAATTCATGAGCTATAGCTTTAATGCTACCATTAATTGATTGCATTGTTTGATCTCCATTTACAAATCAAAATGAAAATAATATTAACATTAACATTGTTAATAACAGTATCAACTCACAAAAAAAAAGTGTCCTTTTACACTATATGGTGGTGATTTAGCGAACAAGTCTTGCGTGTGACTTGTTGAATGAATTTATAGTTTTACCGTGGTTGTACAAGTGGCGGTACATGCGACAGTAGGGCTCATATTAATCTGGTACCTACTGTATTTCAACTTCATTTTTAAAAAATTGCATTTAATAGCAATAGTAACAAAGCATGGTTAAAGAGCTCTGCAGCGACTCCCATGACGCACTTTGAAAGACCCGATCAACTTGGTCTATCTATACTCTCAAATTACTTACTTTAAATATATATTTACACAATGGTCTTCAAATACTCTATTCTGATTGACTGGAATGTGTGCAGTTAAAGCCGTTTAATGCACAGGTTGCTCAAGTCAGTTTTAATCACCGTTCGATATTAATACACCTACACTGCTGTCCACCGTAATGACACATTGCAAGAGTTTTATACCTCTGTTCAAAGAAGGTAACTGGGACCGATTAAATGCGTCTTTCACTGTCCAGCAAAACGAGGGAAAACAATTTAAATTGTAATATGATAAACATCATCTAATTTTGCTGCGCTGCTCAACATGTGCACCTATAGCCTCTAGAGGGCGCCCCGCGAACACACATCACTGACTGAAGCTCTGAATGCAGACAACAAAACGTATTCACAGACAGCCTTTTGGAAGACACTCATTTGCCGTATTTTGGAGGATGCATCGGGTGTATCCTTCATGGGCTTCAATCACCCACAATCCTTTGTGCATGTCCCAAATTATTTAATAAAAGGGTGGAAAATGAATCGCGTGACTGCGGAGGCGGAAACCTTTATGCAACAGCCTACTTTTTTTAAGCTCTTTTCAAGTTTTTATTTACATTTGCAGCAATGACAATAAGTAGAAAAATTACAATAAATAAATACATAAAATTAATAAAAGGCAATTATATACATTTGAAAAGCTTTAAACATTTTAGCTATAGTTTTTACAAGTCTAGGGTTCTGTTTTTTTTTTTTTCATATTTGAAAGGGTTAAATATAAATTCTAAGATCAGTGTTGCAAAATGTAGTATATAAAGGCTTTTTTTTAGTTTTGTGAATAAAAATTTTACTAAAATAATTAAGGGATTAAGGACATATTTCTCATTTTCTGAAGTATATGGGTTTTCTAAACAAAGTAAAATATCGCATGGTTCTAAGCTTATGGTTTGCCATGTGCACTTACTACGCCGTCTCATTCTAGCACTGAATGCAGAGGAGGAGTCTAGCCTCAGAAGGACTGGTCTAGGAAGGACACAGCCTTACTAAGCTGCAGCCTTCCATTTGAGAAGCACCCAACATGTTGAAACTTGAGGCGGATGGGCTACAACAGCAGAAGACCACGTAGGGTACTTTATTAGGACCATAGTGTTTCTAATAAAATGCTCAGTGAGTGTATACAATTGTGCTCAAAAGTTTGCATACCCTTGGAGAATTGGTAATATATGTACCATTTTTAAAGAAAACATGAGTGAGTAGGCAAAACACATTTCTTTTATTTCTTATGGGATTCATATTCAACTGTAGGTTATAACAGAATGGCACAATCATAAAACAAAACATGGCAACAAAGAAAAAAATGAAATGACCCCTGTTCAAAATTCTGCATACCCTTAGTTCTTAATACTGTGTATTGCCCCCTTTAGCATCAATGACAGCGTGCAGTCTTTAGTAATAGTTGTCTATGAGGACCCAAATTCTTGCAGGTGGTATAGCTGCCCATTCGTCTTGGCAAAATGCCTCCAGGTCATGCAAAGTCTTTGGTCGTCTTGCATGAACCGCACGTTTGAGATCTCCCCAGAGTGTATCGATGATATGAAGGTCAGGATACTGTGATGGACACTCCAGAACCTTCACCTTTTTCTGCTGTAACCACTGGAGGGTCAACTTTGCCTTGTGCTTAGGGTCATTGTCCTGCTGGAAAGTCCAAGAGCGTCCCATGCGCAGCTTTCGTGCAGAAGAATGCAAATTGTCTGCCAGTATTTTCTGATAACATGCTGCATTCATCTTGCCATCAATTTCACAAGATTCCCCGTGCCTTTAGAGCTCACATCCACCCAAAACATCAGTGAGCCACCACCATGCTTCACAGTGGGGATGGTATTCTTTTCACTATAGGCCTTATTGACACTTCTCCAAACATAGCGCTTATGGTTGTGACCATAAAGCTCTATTTTGGTCTCATCACTCCAAATTACAGTGTGCCAGAAGCTGTGAGGTGTGTCAAGGTGTTGTCAGGCATATTGTAACTGGGCTTTTTTGTAGCATTGGCGCAGTAAAGGCTTCTTTCTGGAAACTCGACCATGCAGCTCATTTTTGTTCAAGTATCGTCGTATTGTGCTCCTTGAAACAAAAACACCGTCTTTTTCCAGAGCAGCCTGTATTTCTCCTGAGGTTACCTGTGGGTTTTTCTTTGTATCCCGAACAATTCTTCTGGCAGTTGTGGCTGAAATCTTTCTTGGTCTACATGACCTTGGCTTGGTATGAAGAGATCCCCGAATTTTTCACTTCTTAATAAGTGATTGAACAGTACTGACTGGCATTTTCAAGGCTTTGGATATCTTTTTATTTCCTTTTCCATCTTTATAAAGTCCCATTACCTTGTTACACAGGTCTTTTGACAGTAATTTTCTGCTCCCCATGGCTCAGTATCTAGCCTGCTCAGTGCATCCACGTGAGAGCTAACAAACTCATTGACTATTTATACACAGACACTAATTGCAATTTAAAAAGCCACAGGTGTGGGAAATTAACCTTTAATTGCCATTTAAACCTGTGTGTGTCACCTTGTGTGTCTGTAACAAGGCCAAACATTCAAGGGTATGTAAACTTTTGATCAGGGCCATTTGGGTGATTTCTGTTATCATTATGATTTAAAAAGGAGCCAAACAACTATGTGATAATAAATGGCTTTATATGATCACTATCCTTAAATAAAAGACAGTGTTTTTGCATGATCAGTTATATTTTCAAAATCGATGCCAAAATTTCACAATTTCTGCCAGGGTATGCAAACTTTTGAGCACAACTGTATATATTCCATGGTCTGTTCAAATACTCGATTCTGATTGGGGGGCTACCAAGCATAACTCTACGAAAAAATAAATAAATAAATAATACAAACAAAATCAGCCAACAAAATGTCTTGTTGCTTATCACAGTTGCGGCAGGTTAGTGCAAAATCTCAGATTTACATGGAAGCATTTGCTCATGAATATTACTCAGTAGTTCCAACTGATTAAGGCAGATAAGTATGCACTTGGTGGAGGCTAAAAGTTGTTTTACTCAGCTGGTTAGAATTTTTTCCATTGAGGCTGGATTCGTAAGTGGCAGACAGTTTCCTCTGTCTTTAGTCAGTAAATATATATTTGATGTTCATATATTTAGTTTAAATGCACATAGGTGCACAAATGTTCATCTGTATCTTTTCTCTTAAGACGGTTTACAGTAAAAGAGGAAGAACATTAAAGTACTGTACCTGCTGCCTTTTAAACAGTTGACATTGTGATATTTCAATTAATAAACAATATCACTTATGATCACTCATTTCAAATGGTGTGAACATGATAGTAATTATTTAAGCATCATTCGGATCAAACATGAATCACAGTCACTTTTCTCATCTCTGATTAAAGCTAATAAACGACATTGTTTGTTGGGGAAATGATGCAAATCAGTTAAATGAGGTAAATTCTCAGTGTAGACATGCATGAGCTGCTGTCGCATCAATCTCAATTGCCGTCATATGCACGCAAATTGAAAACTAAAGAAAGTCATTTTGTGCTCAATGGAAGTTTTCCTTAGTAAATTTTGCTGCCATTATGAAGTAAATTAAGTGCTGGACCATTGCTTCCAAAGATATGTATTAACCCAAACTCACCAACACACACACATTTTAAATTTAATGTGATTTATTAAGATTTATTGAAGGTTTGCTTTTCTATAGTGATGCACAAATTGCTTTCCATTTGTTGTTAGCAGTGTTCTGGCTTACACTGTGGGGGAGTTACTGATATGCACTGTCTCACCGTGTTAAACACGGCCAAAAAATGTGTGCACCGCTTAAACATGCCGAAAATGTGAACAAAAGTGCTGGATGTCGTAATTTTGGCCAAAATACAGGAATTTCTGGCTAATTCGAGACAGTTAACAACCTAATAGATAAGAGACATGTTTGCACTGAAAAGAATGACAATTATTTAATTTAATAAGCAAATAGTGTCTGTGGGTCTGTGAATAAGATGCAGGTTTTAAGTGAACTATCCTTTTAAATAAAGTGGATGGTGATCAAAACAAAGTAAGCAGGTGGAATACTGCATCTTTTCTCTCACACAGAACAATCACGTTCGATAAAGGTCCCTCAAGCGGCCACAGGGTCTTTTGTTGAGGAGCGTCTGTTATAAGGCCACTGATAGCAGATATCAGTGATCAATAAAAGGTGTTCACTCACTCTTCTCCTCAGGCCGTTTATTTCTCCAGGTTTCCTGCCATCATGCGGAATCTGAGTACATGCATACGTCTGGAGGAGGTTCTGCTACTGTGGGCAGTCTCGGACCCCTTTATCAATCAGGATTTTAATTATACACATCCTAGTGGACAGCTAGATTAGAAACCAATCGACGCTATCGGCAACCAAATCTAATTAATGTTTATTGACAGATAAGAACGTGCTCTTTCACTTTCCCAAATAAGATAAACCTCCTTTTACCCCCTTCGCTGGGTAAAGAGGGCCCGACATGTTTACTGTCCATGAAAGACTTTCTAATGACCCACATGTTATTACGGGATTAATGCTTTTGGTGTTGTGTGTTCAGTATGAACTTCAATATGTATGGGGACCACTACTGTCAGTATTAGTAGTTAGCCGATATGTTTTTATTCAATGGCAGACAATGATAACAAGAGAGTGTGGTGGCCTTTGGCTGATATAATGTTGATATATATGATATAGGTTAACACAATTTAACTGTTTAAAATTAGGCATACACAAACATGTTGAAATGAAAAATATTTTTTACTCAATATTTACTTAAATGTATTTTCAGGTACAATGATAACTAGAGAGTGGGATGGTAAGTTATAATGCCGATATATTGGGTGCCCCCGCCCCAAAAAAAAAAAAAATGTTTGATTGCAATTTTTCACACTCAAATTTAAAAGCTCACCATTCACACATACTGTGGACTAATTGCAAAAAATTGGTCTCATTTTTAAAATAAAAAATAAAACGTGTTGTCCTAACTTTCTAAACACATAATTCTGGTTCTGTTCACTCTACCTCACTTTGAAACGTCCCACTAGTTTATCCCACTAGGTGGCAGTAAGCAGTAGAAATTTTTTTTTTCCATCACAATGTACAGATCTGAAATGTAGGTGGCGCTCTAATGCATTTTAGCCCTCACAGATGTGCTCATCCATAGACATTTAGTCTGATTTTCAGTTCAAGCACCACCCTCATTGTTTCATTGAATATCTCGGCCTCTGAGTGGACTAGAAGCTCAATCTAGGTGTCATTAGAAAACTGAGATTGCGGATGATATATAACTTTTCATCATCAATAGTTGAAAACATATTTTTCTGATTATTTGCTTTGCATGCTTTTCCTTCTGAATGGCATATTTTGTTCTGGACATCTAAGATATAACATTAGTTCCCTATCTGTCACTCACTCGACGTTGTGTCGATGTAGTGACACTAGGGGTCACTCTTGGGAGTCCGAGACACCTCTGGTCTTTGATAAAAGGCCAATGAAAATTGGCGAGTGGTATTTGCAAGCCACTCCCCCGGACATACGGGTATAAAAGGAGCTGGTATGCAACCACTCATTCAGATTTTCTCTTCGGAGCCGAACGGTCATGCTCATTGAGCTGAATATCACTGTTCATTCACCTCTGCTGGATCTAACGGCGCATTTCAGTGGCTTCTCCCTCCTCTGCACTGGTGCACTGCAGAGAATGCCCCTGGGCGCTTCGGCAGAAAAACTAGAGAGTATATTTTCTGAAGGAGCATTTTTCCCCTCTAAAAGGGTATATATTTCTTTAAAAGTGTGCACACACGGAACGTCTTTTTAAAGACGCGTCTTTTTAAAGATGCCTTTCCGATTGTGTGTTATTCCTGGTTGCGGTTGTTATCTCTCAACTTCGGATGGTCATGATCGCTGTCTTTCGTGTCTGGGCGTGACCCACACGGAAGCAGTGTTTGTGAATGGTTCATGTTCTCACTGCGAGAACATGACCATGGCAACGTTGCGGTCGCCACCCCAGCGGCTCCCCGCCTCAGTCCTTCTACCTAAGGGTATGAGGCCAGCGCGGCTAGCACTGGGGGCGATTTGGGGACCCCAATGGGATCGTCTCCACCGGGTATCCCCCCGCGGACCTCCCATTCCCCAGCATGCTCGTCTGCCCCAATCAGGCTTCCGGATGAGTTAGCCGGCTCGTCTCACGGCGAGTCTGGCTTCATGTTTGGAGCTTGCGAAGATGATGAGCTCTCGAGCGCAGCATCGGAGAGTGGGCTTGTCCAGTCGGACGCAGAAGCCTCAGCTAGGCTTCCCCCTTTGGGGATGATCGCCCAGTCACAGGCCGATGCTGAAATGACGGACATGCTTTCACGGGCGGCCGCGAACATCGGGTTAGAGTGGAACCCTCCGCTCTCCCCGAACCCTCGCGGCTTGATGATTGGTTTCTGGGCTCGCAGCGCCACTCAAAGCAGCCGCGCCCCACTCCAGTGCCATTCTTCCCGGAAGTGCATGAGGAGCTGACGAAGTCGTGGGAGGCACCTTTCACTGCCCGGCCCAGACTCCGCAGATCCCCCGCTCTCTCACTACCCTCGATGGCAGGGTGGCCAAGGGCTATACGGCGATTCCCCCAGTGGATAAGGCGCTCGCAGTGCACCTATGCCCGCAGAGCACCGCCACCTGGCGTGGATGCCCTAAGCTCCCGTCCAAGCCCTGTAGGCTCACGTCGTCCCTGACGGCTAAAGCCTACAGTGCTGCTGGACAAACCGCCTCTGCCCTGCACGCCATAGCTCTCCTGCAGGTCCACCAAGCCAAGGCGCTGAAAGAACTGCACGAGGGTAGTTCTGCCCCAGATTTGATGCAGGAACTGCGCTCGGCGACCGACCTCGCCCTCCGGGCGACGAAGGTCACGGCGTGGTCTCTCGGGCGGACGATGGCCACACTAGTGGTCCAGGAGCGCCACCTTTAGCTCAACCTGGTCGAGATGGGTGAGGCCGACAAGACACGGTTCCTTGCTGCCCCCATTTCCCAGGCTGAGGACTTTGCCCAGCAGTTCTCGATGGTGAAGTAGCAGACGGAGGCAACCCGGCACATCCTGCCCTGGCACAGCTCAAGATCCCGCACCCCGTCTGCTCATCGCCAAGGGCATCCCCCTGCGGTGACTGCACCGGCTCCGCCACAGCCCGCCCCTTCGGCCCGGCCCCGGCATGGAGCCCACCGTAGGAAGCCAACGCCACCCGTCTCACAGCCGGCGCCGTAGAACCCATGGAGGTCCACGAAGCGCCCCTGAGACGGGCAACCCAGGGATGAGGGAACCCACTCACGTGGAGCTGGTAGGAAGACCACTCCATCCCCCGGTGGAGGGCCGGGTGGAAAATCTTTTGTTGCCTTTTTGTTTGATTTCGCCGCACGCCCAAATGGCTGCGGTACCCAACAGTTCAGCAAAAGATCGGCTTCCTTCCTCCCTGGGTCACATACCCGGTGTGTACGGTTGTCACCATGACTACCGTCCCAGGGCTTTTTCTTGCAGGATTGGTGCTCCAGCGGTGCCCTCTCCACCCCTGAGTGCCCAGCTGTGGCACACAGCCGCCCCCGATGTGGCAGCCTCCACGGGTTACGAGGACAGGCCTCTTCCTCCCCCATCCCAGGCTGTTCCGGGGGTGGTCACAAGGAGCCAGGTAAGTGCTTCAATGTCCCTAGACTCAGCACGGCCACGACATGCTGTGGAACCTCGAGCTCCACCCCACCGCTCCGCCCCACCTGCTGGTACGTCTGCCAGGTTCAGCGGTATTCACTTCACCTTGGTCAAGGGCGAAAATGCTGCCACCCTGCATGCGGAGATCACTACCCTCCTACGGAAGGATGCGATAGAACCTGTCCCTCCAGCCGAGATGAAGAAAGGGTTTTACAGCCCCTACTTCATCGTACCGAAAAAAGGCGGCGGGTTGCGGCCAATCTTGGACCTGCGAGTACTGAACCGGGCTTTACAAAGACTCCTGTTCAAGATGCTGACACAAAGATGCATTCTGGTGAGCGTCCGGCATCAAGATTGGTTCGCGGCGGTAGACCTGAAGGATGCGTACTTCCATGTCTCGATCCTTCCTCGACACAGACCTTCCTGCGATTTGCATTCGAGGGTCAGGCGTATCAGTACAAAGTCCTCCCTTTCGGCCTGTCCCTGTCTCCTCGCATCTTTACGAAGATTGCAGAGGCTGCCCTTGCCCCGCTAAGGGAGGCTAATCCTAGCTCACTCTCAAGACATGTTGTGCGCACACAGGGACCTGGCTCCTCCCGGTTCAGAGCATCTCTTTTCTTGGTTTGGAGTTGGACTCAGTCTCCTTGACGGCACGCCTTATGAACGAGCGCGCCCAGTCGGTGCTGGCCTGTTTGAAGGCGTTCAAACAGGGAACAGTGGTTTCACTGAAACTTTTTCAGAGGCTCCTGGGGCATATGGCATCCTCGACAGTGGCCACCCCGCTCGGGTTGATGCATATGAGGCCGCTTCAGCACTGGCTTCAGACTTGAGTCCCGAGATGGGCATGGCACCACGGGACACACCGCGTGGCCATTACGTCGGTCTGTCACCATTTTTTCAGCCCTTGGACTGACCTCTTGTTTCTACGAGCAGGTGTTCCTCTAGAACTGGTCTCCAGGCACGTCGTAGTCATGACAGATGCCTCCAAAATGGGCTGGGGCACTGTTTGCAATGGGCACGCAGCCGCCGGCCTCTGGACGGGCCCGCGACTGCATTGGCACATCAACTGCCTCGAGTTATTGGCAATTCTGCTCACCCTGCGGAGGTTCCGGCCATTGATCCAGGGCAAGCACGTGTTAGTTTGGACGGACAGCATGGCAGCGGTAGCATATGCCAACCACCAAGGCGGTCTGCGCTCTCGTTGTATGTCACAACTCGCCCGCCATCTCCTCCTCCGGAGTCAGCAGCACTTCAAGTCGCTGCGAGCCACTCACATCCTGGGCATCCTCAACACTACAGCGGACGCGCTGTCATAGCAGGTTTCCCTCAGGGGAGAGTGGAGACTCCACCCTCAGGTGGTCCAGCTGATTTAGAGTCAATTCGGATGGGCACAGGTGGACCTGTTTGCCTCCCAAGAATCCTCCCACTGCCCGCTCTGGTACGCCCTCACCGAGGCTCCCCTCGGCATAGACACACTGGCACACAGCTGGCCCCCTGGCCTATGTAAATATGCGTTTCCCCCAGTGAGTCTGCTTGCACAGACCCTGTGCAAGGTCAGGGAGGATGAGGAGCAGGTCGTCCTGGTAGCACCCTACTGGCCCACCCAGACGTGGTTCTCGGACCTCACGCTCCTTGCGACTGCTCCCCCCTGGCGAATTCCCCTGAGGAAGGACCTTCTTTCTCAGGGACGGGCACCATCTTGCACCCACGCCCAGACCTCTGGAATCTCCATGTCTGGTCCCTGGACGGGACGCGGAAGACCTAAGCGGTCTACCACCCGCGGTGGTAGACATGATCACTCAGGCTAGGGCCCCCTCTACGAGGCGCCTGTATGCCTTTAAGTGGCGTCTATTCTCTAAGTGGTGCTCTTCCCGACGCGAAGACCCCCAGAGATGCGCAGTCAGATCAGTGCTTTCCTTCCTGCAGGAGAGGTTGGAAGGGAGGCTATCCCCTTCCACCTTGAAGGTGTACGTTGCCGCCATAGTAGCACACCACGACACAGTCGATGGTAAGTCCTTAGGGAAGCATGACCTGATCATCAGGTTCCTAAGAGGCACCAGGAGACTGAATCCCTCCAGACCATGCCTTGTTCCCTCATGGGATCTCTCCATAGTTCTCCAGGGTCTACAGAGAGCCCCCTTTGAGCCTTTGCAGTCAGCCGAGCTTAAGGCACTCTCCTTGAAGACTGCCCTCCTGACTGCGCTCACTTCCATCAAGAGGGTAGGTGACCTGCAAGCGTTCTCTGTCAGCGAAACGTGCCTGGAGTTCGGTCCGGGTTACTCTCACATGATCCTGAGACCCCGACCGGGCTATGTGCCCAAGGTTCCCACCACCCCTTTTAGGGACCAGGTGGTGAACCTGCAAGCACTACCCCAGGAGGAGGCAGACCCAGCCCTGTTGTTGCTGTGTCCGGTGCGTGCTTTACACATCTATTTGGATCGCACGCAGAGCTTTAGAATCTCTGAGCAGCTCTTTGTCTGCTTTGGTGCACAGCAGAAAGGAAGCGCTGTCTCCAAGCAGAGGATCACCCACTGGCTCGTTGACGCTATAACTATGGCATATCTCGCCAAGAACATGCCGCCCCCGGTAGAGCTACGAGCCCATTCTACCCGAGGTGTAGCAGATTCCTGGGCCCTGGACAGAGGTGCCTCTCTAACAGACATCTGCAGAGCAGCGGGCTGGGCAACACCCAACACCTTTGCAAGGTTCTACAACCTCCAGGTGGAACCAGTTTCGTCCCAGGTAGTGGCATACAACACAAGCGGATAAGCCCGGGATAGCCGGCCAGGTGTATCGCTTGCACACAGCATAAAAGAGATGTTTGTATTTGATGACTTACAGAAATCATATTTCACTTTGTGATTCTTTTGAAAATCTTTTGAACTGTGGTATTAGGGCAACAAAATAATGGTACAGTCACATTTCCAAGAATGAGAGCTTTCATTTGATATATGACTTGTCAATTTATGTGCTATATGAAGGACTTTTATTTTCATATAAATATTTAAACGCCATTACCTCTGGGGGGCGCACTAATTTTTACCACGAATGTTTTGAGGCCTTATTTTGTTATTTTAAGTAATATAAATGCAGAAGTGATGGCTATCTTTGAAATTCTAAGCTTTCAAATGATACCTCATATGCCTGACTTATGTATAAAGAAACTTTTAACGTTTTAAGCATAAACTTTTTTCACAATATAGCGCCCCCCTTTGGACCTGAAATCCATAAAGTTTAAAGGAAATGCATAAAGACGTTTGCATTATGTTTGACGTAATTCTACGACCTTTTGTAAACAACAAAATTACATCATTGTGATGTCATTGTGAGCAACAACTTGCTACAAATAAATAAATAAGTCAATCGTTTAGCTAAGTTTTCAATATCAGCAAACTTACGTGCTTCTCTTTCACCATGTGGCCCCTATTTTTTTTTTAATTAATTTTCTTTTTTTTTGTTTTTGCCGGTGGTGCAAACTATTTACTTATTTTTTTTATTTGTAGCAAGTTGTTGCTCACGATGACATCACAGTGATGTCATTTTGTTGTTTAATAAAAGTTGTAGAGACCTTTATGCATTTTTAAGATATGAGCAATCAAACATAGTGGCCCGTTTTTTGGGAGGGCCACCCTGTATATGATATAAGCCAATACAATTCAATTGTACAAAGTTAAGCATACACACATAAGCTGAAATAATAAAAAAAAAAAATTCACAATATTTATTCGAAATTCAATTAAAAATAAATCTTAAAATAATAAATTGTTTATTATCCACTAACAGTTGTGAAGGGCAACATCTCTCTGGCAAAGAACCTTCTTCATCTGTGCATTCTCTACCGGTCGGGTATTTCATTGTCCGGGAAAATACATCATGTGTGAATAAACTTGTTTTGTTCCCTCCTTCACCATATATATATATATATATCGCAATATCCAATTACATCGGAAACCCCCGGACTGATGGATCGGTGAATATTCTTGCTTTAGTGATTTTGCATTGAAAATTAAATTATTTAAAAAATGAAAAACTTGAATCAAATACATTTCTAAATTCAAACTGCACTCCAAATTAAACGAAAAAGCAAATAAAATAATGAAGTGATAAAAAAATAATATACATATATATATATATATATATATATATATATATATATATATATATATAGCATCTTCTGAGCTGAGATGTCTGAGGTCATTTGCAGCACTCATAGACGATACTGTTCTTGCAAAAAACATTTTCAGAAGACCGAAACAAAGAAAGAGTGAGAACCTTTTACATACATGTGTTCCACGAGACTGCACGCCTCCGAACAAACATACATGCACATAGACGGCTTTCCTGTCATCTGTTCTTAATAATATAATAAAGTGTGTTTCTTCAAGCACGTGTCTGTGTGTCTATGGGCAAATTATTTGTAATATTAATTTGATAATAATAATAATAATAATAATAATAATAATTTAATACATGGGAAAACAAGCAAAATATCATCTTGACATCATCAAAGGCATCAGCTATTGATCACTCTGACCATCGTCGATCCCCGAGATCATCGTCTGTCGGCACAACCCTAATGTGCATTTCTCTCTATAAATTAACAAAATGTTCAGACAGTCTCCTTGCTGGTTTTTCTGACACATTCAGAATCATTACCGCTTTTGCCAGTGTCGCTGCGGCTCGCTTTTATATTTTAAAGGCTCATTATTACGGTTTAGTATTTCTCTGTAATGTAGAACAGTGTTAGCAATGTTACTTATAACATTCTTTCTCAGCCCTGGAACTCAAACCATTTTCTGATGCCCCCCAAAATATATATATATTTAATTAATTATATTAATATCATAAATGTGCAACTAGTCGACTAATGGCTTAAATTAACGACTACTAGTCGACTAGGAAAATCTTTGGTCGGGGGCAGCCCTAGTTACGACATGTCACATTCAAGTTGGTATAATGCCGATATACACTATATTGCCAAAAGTATTCGCTCATCTGCCTTTAGACACATATGAATTTAAGTGACATCCCATTCTTAATCCATAGGGTTTAATATGACATCGGCCCACCCCTTGCAGCTATAACAGCTTCAACTCTTCTGGGAAGGATTTCCACAAGGTTTAGGAGTGTGTTTATGAGAATTTTTGACCATTCTTCCAGAAGCGCATTTGTGAGGTCAGACACTGATGTTGGATGAGAAGGCCTGGCTCGCAGTCTTCGCTCTAATTCATCCCAAAGGTGCTCTATCGGGTTGAGGTCAGGACTCTGTGCAGGCCAGTCAAGTTCTTCCACACCAAACTCGCTCATCCATGTCTTTATGGACCTTGCTTTGTGCACTGGTGCGCAGTCATGTTGGAACAGGAAGGGGCCATCCCCAAACTGTTCCCACAAAGTTGGGAGCATGGAATTGTCCAAAATCTCTTGGTATGCTGAAGCATTCAGAGTTCGTTTCACTGGAACTAAGGGGCCAAGCCCAGCTCCTGAAAAACAACCCCACACCATAATCCCCCCTCCACCAAACTTCACAGTTGGCACAATGCAGTCAGACAAGTACAGTTCTCCTGGAAACCGCCAAACCCAGACTCGTCCATCAGATTGCCAGATGGAGAAGGGTGATTCGTCACTCCAGAGAACGCGTCTCCACTGCTCTAGAGTCCAGTGGCGGCGTGCTTTACACCACTGCATCCGACGCTTTGCATTGCACTTGGTGATGTATGGCTTGGATGCAGCTGCTCGGCCATGGAAACCCATTCCATGAAGCTCTCTACGCACTGATCTTGAGCTAATCTGAAGGCCACATGAACTTTGGAGGTCTGTAGCGATTGACTCTGCAGAAAGTTGGTGACCTCTGCGCAATATGCGCCTCAGCATCCGCTGACCCCGCTCTGTCATTTTACGTGGCCTACCACTTCGTGGCTGAGTTGCTGTCATTCCCAATCGCTTCCACTTTGTTATAATACCACTGACAGTTGACTGTGGAATATTTAGTAGTGAGGAAATTTCATGACTGGACTTGTTGCACAGGTGTCACAGTACCACGCTGGAATTCACTGAGCTCCTGAGCGGCCCATTCTTTCACAAATGTTTGTAGAAGCAGTCTGCATGCCTAGGTGCTTCATTTTATACACCTGTGGCCATGGAAGTGATTGGAACAATTGAATTAAATTATTTGGATGGGTGAGTGAATACTTTTGGCAATATAGTGTATATGATATAGGTTTTTTTATATGATAAAAATTCAATTGTACAAAATTAAGCATCCACAAATTCAGTATGCAATATAATTATAATGCAAAATATATAGTATACAATATTTACTCAAAATGTACTTATAAGGACAACAATACCTAGAAAGTGTGTTGGCCTTAGGCAGATATAATGCCGATATATGATACAGGCTAACACAATAAAACTGTACAAAATTAGATGTGCACAAATATGCTGAAATGTAAAAGATGTTTTAAACAATATTTAGTCAAAATGTACTCAGCAAAAATGATAACTAGAGAGTGTGGTGGCATTTGACCAATATAATGCCAATGTATTTGATATAGGTTACACAATTAAATTGTAAAAAATTAGTCATACACAAATATGCTGAAATGAAAAAGATTTGTACTAAATATTTACTTGAAATTAATAGGCCTGTTGGTAGATTTTGGAACTGACACTTCTTTTAATCGGCCAAGACACAGTTATCGGCCGATGCCGATAATCTCAAAAGATTAATTGCCGATATATCGGTCTGTCATTTTTCAGCTTTTATGCTGCCATTAAGCGCTCCTGGTAAACTCCTATTTCCGAGTGTGACAGGCATTGTTAAGACATGTCACGTTAAGCCTCCTTCACGCCACAAGCGACATTGTGCGATGAAGCAACACGATCCCATTTATTTTCAATAAGAGCGCAGCGACTGGTGACAGAGATCACTGTGGGGAGCGACAAGTTGAGAACATTTTTACTTCATGCAAATGATGAGTGACTACCAATGAAAGTGAAGACAGAGGAGCTTACGTCATCCGTCTCCAGGCAGGGTGATTGTGAGGTACTGGAGTCGACTCCAGTGCAAGCAAGATGGAGGAGAAGTTAAAAGTTTCTGTGAGCGATTTCACTGTTCTATATAATTTGTCTGTAACCACATACATAGATATGCCCTAATAAAATGATGTGTAGAAAACCATGTCGGCATTCTGAGTTAGTTTGATTCATATATTGATATAACGTTCATCTTGTTTAATGATATGATGCATTAAGCACTGCTGCAGGTTATATAAAAAGCTCTCTCCTGCAGACTGTGCATTTTTTTAGAGGCAAGAGAACTGATTCCTTGTCAAATTAGTATGATATCTTAACTTTATTGGCAGTATCATCTGTAAACAGATGGTGGCAGTGGTGGCTCAGCGGTTAAGGCTCTGGGTTACTGATCAGAAGGTTGGGGGTTCAAGCCCCAGCACTGCCAATATGCCACTGTTGGGCCCTTGAGCAAGGCCCTTGACCCTATCTGCTCCAGGGGTGCCGTATCATGGCTGACCCTGCACTCTGACCCCGCACTCTGACCCCAGCCTAGCTGGGATATGTGAAAAAGAAGAATTTCACTGTATATGTGCAAATGTATAATGTGTGATAAATAAAGAAAATTATAATTATAAACAGCATTTCAAACACTACTATGGCCAGTTGTGCAGTCCACCAATAACATTAGAGCAGCGGCAGCAGTAGGAACGCCCACCAGCGACACAGATTGCAAAGTCTAGCAACATGCTGCCTGCGGTGTGAATGGGGCTTTAAGCTGGAAACAAAATACAGAAGAAAACAAGACAAATACACAACGGATGACCTGACAAGCTCTTGAATCAGTTGGATCTGTTACTTTTCTGAAGGCATAGTTATATTGCAACATATATAAAAAAAGTATTGATTTCACTTAAGATGGCACAATTCATCTTATAAACACTTTTCCTCTTATAAAATGTTTGAAATCTTCTAGAAACTTAATCACATTTTCAAAATGCAAAAGGCACCTGTTTCTTAGAATGATGCATAAATCGTGACCGGCTGGTGAGCCTGACTTAGAGTGTAAATGTCCAGCAGTTGGCACACATCTCAGTCTATATCGACACACTGTCAGAGTTCATTTCATGTATGCGCTGACGCTCACAGAGTCTCGTCTCTTTACTCTATCATTGCCACATTAGACACTTTACTGTTTAAAAAAGCAGAGAAAGCGCCTCAGGTAAAGCTGACCTAAATGATTGGATTATTGTCCTTCCATTTGGCGGCGAGATAATGGCTGAATGATAAACATTGCAGTGTATAGATTTCCTGTCAAGTCCCATGAAGTAGACATCCTCATCTCTTTTGAGTATCCCAACCCCCCCATTCCTCACACACTCCAAAACAGAGGCGGCACAGACAGAGAGAGAGAGACGGCAAAGCAGCACGCATGTTCTCCAAAGTCCATTCAGAGATTCAAAAAGCACTTACGGCCTGCTGTCCATTTTTGTTAAGTGAGTAAACTGCAGCGTGAGTTGCAGTGAAGCCAGATCACAGCGCGGGGGCCACACGGGTGGGCGCAAGCGTCTCCAAATGAAATTTAGGGGGGATGGAGAGAACTTAGAGAAATGGACATAGGAACGTGTGCTCGCGTGGGTGGACATTGTCTTATTTAGTTTAGGGATTGAAAGAAAATGTTTGGTTTGATTTATGCAATGTTCAGAGGGGCAGAAGTTTAGATTAATGCTGGATTCTTTTTGATACGAGGACATTTTTTACTCGGTTTAGTCTGTCTGCTGCTCCGAACGTGAGTGACTTTAACTGGGTTTGCTATGATGTCGTAATTCATTTACGGAGCGGCCCGCGACTGCAGGGAGAAATAAGGAAGCAAGCGTCTGCACATAACCCCGGGCACCCACCAAAAATATAGTATATGATGTATTCAGCTGTATTGGATCAACATGATGAAGGTTCATGGGAAGAGCAGCTCTCCACATTTATTAACTAAAGTGTTTTCATATCTTCTGTGGTTCGTCTGAAATATATAAAGCATGTTTTGTTTCAGTAGTCTTGTGTGCAAAAAAAATTATAATTTCTTTGTTGTTTTCTAACTAAAAATTACAGTAAATACAATTGATAATCAGTATGTTTTTCTGTGCACTTTAAAATTTTGGTACTAAAATAAAACTGGTCTGATTTTTGCAAAGTCAGACTAATTAGACCTACTGTAGACAAAATACGATTAAAACTCAGCTTCGTCCAGCATGTATACAGCTTAATCGAACCACAACTAGCCTCGCCGTTGTGCACATGAATGCTCCAAAAGCATTGCAACTAGGTGCCATTGCAGCTATCCCGTATAATACAGAATTGTCCCATGTTTATGGGAACAGAATAGCTTTTAATGCAGAAGTACAGCAGTGTTCAGGTATTGTTACAACACTTAACATGAAATATTCTTAATGTAGCAGGGAGGATGAAAATGCTTTTGTATTTGCCTTGTGATAAACTCTATTTAAACAATGACACTGTAAGGAGAAATGCACCATTATATAAAAATGGAGTTTACCCTCACATAAAAATCCAAATTATATGGCATGTTTGCTTAATGAACTAAGACAGTGGCTGTAGAAGACCAAATTTATTTATTTACTAGCGCTGTTGATTTAAGATGTTAATTCAGTGCGATTAATTATATAAAAATTAACGCATTAAAAAAATGAATGCAATTAATCATGTCCCCAGACCGTAATAAGGAATATTCCTGAGCAATTCAAGCTTGAAGTACCACCTGTTTTCTCCAGGGGGCAGTAAACTTCAGCTGTATAGACAACATGCAGTTTATACAGAGAACAAACCACACTCACCGACAGCAGACAACACAAGATGAGAACACTTTAAACACGTTCAAACACAGCTTGATGGAGCACAGATCTGAACGCAGGGATCTCAAGACGTGTTTTTCTAAGTATTAAACTTCATTTAACTTGACACAGCGACCTAAAAATAGTACGTTTATGACGCAACGCAACCGAGACGCTCCAAAAGTGTCCGTCTGATGCAGGTGTACATTGACGGGTCCTTAAACAAGCCCTCATAATACATATCCAACTGATTGATGAATTCAATTGCAAAATGAATTGCTGTGAACTGTAGACCAATGATTGGCTTATGTTCAGTAATTTGTAAATAAACAATATATTGAATTCTAAAGCCACTTTTTGTATTGTCTTATCAATGCTTAACTCATCTGCCACAATAATTTAATGCATTTTAATTATCTGAATATTATTTTTTCATTATATATAAATATATATATATATATATATATATATATACACACACACACACACACACACACACCGATCAGCCACATCATGGTAAAGACTTTGAAAGGAATAGGGCATAGGGATGATCTCTTCTGAATACAGTGCGGCCATTTGTAGAGTGTGCATGTGCGTTTGTGCTCAAGTGCGTCGGGGGAACCCAGAAGTCTGATGTTGAGGAAAGCACATCTATTGCAGTGCATTCATCTGTCTCGTTACACATGCACGCTGATTTAATGTCTTCAGATGCTTTCTCGCAGTAAACATATTTCTGGTGTACGTGTAAATGAGCTGTTATAATTACATTTTCCCAGAATTTTTTACTCCACCCCCTGCATAACGTCATTAACGACAGTTCTATGTTGTTGTACCAATGTGGTTCGAATGATGGATGTGCGACATAGTTACTACTGTTTCGGGAAACAGTCGTGATAAGCAAGTTAGATTCTCCAACGATGCATCGCACTATGGTCGTTAGGCAGTGTTACTTCGTTGTTCAGGAAACGCACTCCAGAGCAGTTATCTGAGTTACTGTAGACTTTGTCAGTTCAAATCAGTCTGGTCATTCTCTGTTGACCTCTCTCATCAACAAGGCATTTCCGTCCACAGAACTGCCACTCACTGGATGTTTTTTTGTTTTTGGCACCATTCGGAGTAAATTCTAGAGACTGTTGTGTGTGAAAATCCCAGGAGATCAGCAGTTACAGAAATACTCAAACCAACCCATCTGGCACCAACAATCATGCCACGCTCCAAAACACTGAGGTCACATTTTCCCCCATTTTGAAGGTTGATGTGAACATTAACTGGATCTCCTGACCCGTATATACATGATTTTATGCACTGCAACTTAACCCACATTGTTGGATTTGACTTGACAACCTTCCCAGTATTTGCTGAGGTCTTCTGAATGGTGTTGCTAGGGTGTTCTGGACTGTTGCTAGGGTGTTGCCCTAATGCTTACTTCCCAGAGTCAAAAGAGCCCACCTTCATGTTTATATGATCATTAGATACTTGTGCGGTGCCTTTTTAGTATTAGTCTATGGAACTGTTGCACCCATTTTATTGTCTGCTGGACAAAACACACACACACACACACACACACACACACACAACCCTATATCTGATTTCTTTGGAAAAGTAACAGCATAACTTTCTTCAATAAGCTGCATAATGTGCTTTTCATGATGACCATAGCACAAACATATGCACCAAAGTTTTAGGTGGGAAATAATAAGTCTGAGCAATAGTAATATGATCAAAAGTGCTTAAGCAAGCACCACTAACTAGTGGATTTATTAGTACATTCAAAACATTTGGTGTCTCTTGTCTGTAATTTTATCCCAAACATATTTTTACTTTACACAAAATCAGTTCAAATTTGACATTTACTGATTGAAAAAAAGCTAATAGGTTTTGCTATGATATAGATAACCTGCTTTCAAAATACCATAACATTTAGATGTACGACTACAGTAAATGAAATTACATGAAGTGATTGTCTTATTTTGAGTGATATGAGGTTATTTATTATTTCAGTTCTGGTGAAACAGCACTCCCTCTAGTGGAGTCCAAGTGATGTACAGTGTGGCCAACAGTCATAATCATATTATTTGGTTGATATCCCAATAATAAACTTGTACATTCTAATAAATAACATTTAAGCTCTGCTGGTCTGCTTGTGTGTTTTTACTTTTCTCAATCTAAAAAAAATCTCTAAACAGTAACTTTGACAAAGGTTTT